>NW_027362201.1:0-75564 GCF_039654945.1 Dendrobates tinctorius
CTGGCTGGTTATCAAAAATACAGGGGAACCCATGCCGTTTTATTTTTTAAATGTATTTAAAGCGCATGAGCCGGCTAATGCTTACTCCCATCAGCTGCTCCTGCTATTGCTGTTATTCGCGGTAGCAGGTGTCGGATGATGGAAGCAGTAGTCCCATCCGCTGACAATCAGAAGAGGTGTTTGCTGTGCTGTCATGCATTTGAAAGCGTGACAAACACTCGATGTTCGGGCAGCCGAACCCGGACAGTAATACGGACTTCCTGGTGAAGTCTGTGTTTGGTGTCCGTGCCTGAACAGTAGGTGTTCGGTACAGATTCTGAACTTTACTGTTCGGGTTCGCCCATCTCTAACACCTCATCAACAGAGCAGAGAAGAAGAGGAGCCGTTGTTCAGTCGATGTGACATCAGCGGATGTTGCAGAATCACTGCCAGGAGTGACTGCTCTGTGCCAGCAGAGATCTGGGCAAAACAGGCAGGTGAGTAGGCATTTGGCAATGATTTTTACAGTTCATATCTGACATGTAAAAATAACCCAAGGTAATAGGATTTTCAATTGCCCAGAAATCTTTAGCTGCAAAAGGATTAAACAATGACATGTTGAGTGAAAGCCGGATACATATTTGCCTTGTTCAAATGACTCAACACACTAATAAACTCTGAGAGTCACAGTATATACTGTATAATATAGGAACAAAGTTTACCTAGCAGTCCATGGGCTCCTTCAGAAAATGTATGATCATCCAATGTGTAAAAACCTACGAAATCCCTGTGTAGAGGATGACCTTTCTACACTTTATGCAGAATAATGATAAAGTGTCGCTCCTTCTCTGAATGAAAAGGTCACATTACTTCTTTTGTTGACTTCCAGATTAAACCTGGAAGAGAATAAATGCAGAAATATTTATTCAGATTCTTTACTATAAGATAAGATAATCCTTTAATCGTCCCACCATGGGGAAATTCAGAGCATTACAGCAGCAATGCAGGAACAAGTACAGATACAGATGCATAAAGGCATTACATTGACAGTAGGTAGAAACATATATGAAAAAAAAGATGTAACCGGACTATCACAACTTTGGATCTATCAGTTCACTGTTTGGGTCGTTCACCGTTTTGCACAGTGCTGGTTATACAGCCTAACTGCAGCAGGAAGGAAGGACTTTCGATAGCGCTCCCTCTCACATTTAGGATGAAGTAGCCGGTCACTGACAGTACTGCACATCTTTGTCACGGTCTCATGCATGGGATGGGAATCATTCTGCACCGTGTAGCTCACCTTGGCCAGTATCCGCCTGTCGCTTACTTCCTGAACTGGATCAATGGGGCATCCCAGGACAGAGCTGGCCCTTCTAATCAGTTTGTCCAGCCTATTCCTATCCCTGGTTGATATGCCACTACCCCAGCACGCCACACCAAAGAAGATGACTGATGCCACAACAGAGTTGAAGAAGGATGCAAGAAGTGCCCCCCTAACTCCGAAGGCTCTCAGCCTTCTGAGCAGATAAAGCCTACTGTGGCCCTTCCTGTACACTGCATCCAAGTGATGGGCCCATAGATAACCGATTCACACAAAAAGGTAAATAGGTACAAGTAAATCATAAATGCTACAAGAAAAAAGTACCATTACTATTTATGAAATGTGTTTAAAACATATATTCCATAATATAAAAAAACACACAAACACACACACATATACACTCACTGGCCACTTTATTAGGTACACCATGCTAGTAAGGGGTTGGACCCCCTTTTGCCTTCAAAACTGCCTCAATTCTTCGTGGCAGAGATTCAACAAGGTGCTGGAAGCATTCCTCAGAGATTTTGGACCATATTGACATGATGGCATCACACAGTTGGCGCAGATTTGTCGGCTGCACATCCCTGATGCGAATCTCCCGTTCCACCACATCCCAAAGATGCTCTATTGGATTGAGATCTGGTGACTGAGGAGGCCATTTGAGTACAGTAAACTCATTGTCATGTTCAAGAAACCAATCTGAGATGATTCGAGCTTTATGACATGGCGCATTATCCTGCTGAAAGTAGCCATCAGATGTTGGGTACATTGTGGTCATAAAGGGATGGACATGGTCAGCAACAATACTCAGGTAGGCTGTGGCGTTGCAACGATGCTCAATTGGTACCAAGGGGCCCAAAGAGTGCCCAGAAAAAATTCCCCACACCATGACACCACCACCACCAGCCTTAACCGTTGATACAAGGCAGGATGGATCCATGCTTTCATGTTGTTTACGCCAAATTCTGACCCTACCATCCGAATGTCGCAGCAGAAATCGAGACTCATCAGACCAGGCAACGTTTTTCCAATCTTCTACTGTCCAATTTCGATGAGCTTGTGCAAATTGTAGCCTAAGTTTCATGTTCTTAGCTGAGAGGAGTGGTACCCAGTGTGGTCTTCTGCTGCTGTAGCCCATCTGCCTCAAAGTTCGACGCACTGTGCGTTCAGAGATGCTCTTCTGCCTACCTTGGTTGTAACGGGTGGCAATTTGAGTCACTGTTGCCTTTCTATCAGCTCGAACCAGTCTGCCCATTCTCCTCTGACCTCTGGCATCAACATGGCATTTCCGGCCACAGAACTGCCGCTCACTGGATTTTTTTTCTTTTTCGGACCATTCTCTGTAAACCCTAGAGATGGTTGTGTGTGAAAATCCCAGTAGATCAGCAGTTTCTGAAATTCTCAGACCAGCCCTTCTGGCACCAACAATCATGCCACGTTCAAAGGCACTCAAATCACCTTTCTTCCCCATACTGATGCTCGGTTTGAACTGCAGGAGATTGTCTTGACCATGTCTACATGCCTAAATGCACTGAGTTGCCGCCATGTGATTGGCTGATTAGAAATTAAGTCTTAACACACAGTTGGACAGGTGTACCTAATAAAGTGGCCAGTGAGTGTATATACAGTATGTATATATATATATATATTTACAGTCTATCTATCTTCTATCCCAAGAAAATATATCAAACACAAGAGCGGTCATATGTGGCAATATAAGAAATGGGATCATGTAATCAATAAATAATTCATAAACCGACATAAGAGCATAATAATAGTGAACATACCGTAATCAAAGGATATCTATATATAATCGTCTTATCATGTCTGTCTGTCTGTCTGTAACCGAAATCCCGCCGCGCTGACTGCGCAGCTGTTTGTAACGGTAAGCTGCGCCTGCCGCTGATTGGTCGCGCCAGGCCGCGACCAATCAGCGGCAGGCACAGTCGGGTGCAGCGCTCAATCGGGCGCAGCGCATCTGTAAATAGAATTTAAAATAAATAAATTAAAATTAAAAAGGTTATACTCACCTTCCGACGGAGTCCGATCTCCACTCCACGCGCCCGGCCTCGCGGTTCCAGTAATGCCTTGCGCCTTAGACTGGAGATGACGTCACTCTTGCGAGAGCGCGACGTCATCAGTGGTGTTTCGCACAATGCATTACTGGGACCTCGAGGCCGGGCGCGTGGAGTGGAGATCGCGGGCCGTCGGATGGTGAGTATATAACTATTTTTTATTTTAACAGATGATAGGGGGGTGAGGTTGACCATGCATACCAGGAAAGGGGGTGATGGGACCATGCATACCAGGAAAGGGGGGGACCATGCATAACAGTAAAGGGGTGGTGAGGGGACCATGCATACCTGGAAAGGGGGGTGAGGGTGACCATGCATACCTGGATAGGGGGGTGAGGGTGACCATGTATACCAGCAAAGGGGGTGAGGGGACCATGCATACCAGGAAAGGGAGGTGAGGGTGACCATGCATACCAGGAAAGGGGGGTGAGGGTGACCATGCATACCTGGATAGGGGGGTGAGGGTGACCATGTATACCAGCAAAGGGGGTGAGGGGACCATGCATACCAGCAAAGAGGGGGGGACCATGCATACCAGTAAAGGGGGATGAGGGGACCATGCATACCAGTAAAGGAGGGGGGGAGGGGGACCATGCATACCAGCAAAGGGGGAGGGGACCATGCATACCAGCAAAGGGGGGTGAGGGTGACCATACATACCAGGAGAGGGGGGTGAGGTTGACCATGCATTCCAGGATAGGAGGGTGAGGGTTACCATGCATACCAAGGATAGGGGGTGAGGGTGACCATGCATACCAGCAAAGGGGGGTGAGGGGACCATGCATACCAGCAAAGAGGGGGGACCATGCATACCAGTAAAGGGGGGTGAGAGGACCATGCATAACAGGATAGGGGGGTGAGGTTGACCATGCATACCAGGATAGGGGGGTGAGGGTTACCATGCATACCAAGGATAGGAGGTGAGGGTGACCATGCATACCAGGATAGGGGGGTGAGGTTGACCATGCATACCAGGATAGGGGGGTGAGGGTTACCATGCATACCAAGGATAGGGGGTGAGGGTGACCATGCATACCAGCAAAGGGGGGGTGAGGGGACCATGCATACCAGCAAAGAGGGGGGACCATGCATACCAGTAAAGGGGGGTGAGAGGACCATGCATACCAGGATAGGGAGGTGAGGTTGACCATGAATACCAGGATAAGGGGGTGAGGGTGACCATGCATACCAGGATAGGGGGGTGAGGTTGACCATGCATACCAGGATAGGAGGGTGAGAGTGACCCTGCATACCAGGATAGGAGGGTGAGGGTGACCATGCATTCCAGGAAAGGGGGGTGAGGGTGACCATGAATACCAGGATAGGGGGGTGAGGGTGACCATGCATACCAGGAAAGGGGGGTGAGGGTGACCATGCATACCAGGATAGGGGGTGAGGTTGACCATGCATACCAGGAAAGGGGGGAGAGGGTGACCATGCATACCAGGATAGGGGGGTGAGGGTGACCATGCATACCAGGAAAGGGGGGTGAGGTTGATCATGCACACCAGGAAAGGGGGGTGAGGTTGACCCTGCATACCAGGAAAGGGGGGTGAGGGTGACCATGCATACCAGGATAGGGGGTTGAGGTTGACCCTGCATACCAGGATTGGAGGGTGAGGGGACCATGTATTCCAGGATTGGGGGATGAGAGGACCATGCATATCAGGATTGGGGGGTGGGGGGACCATGCATATCAGGATTGGGGCATGAGGGGACCATGCATACCAGGAAAGGGGGGTAACAGGACCATGCATGCCAGGAAAGGGTGTGAGGGGGACCATGCATATCAGGAAAGGGGGGTGAGGGGACCATGCTTACCAGGAAAGAGGGGTGAGAGGTCCATGCATACCAGGATTGGAGGGTGAGAGGACCATGCATTCCAGGTTTGGAGGGTGAGGGGACTATGCTTACCAGGATTGGGGGGTGAGGGGTACCACGCATATCAGGATTGAGGGGTGCATTATTGCATTATTATTAAAACTTCATAAATAAATTACATACATATTCTAGAATACCCGATGCGTTAGAATTGGGCCACCATCTAGTATATATATATATATATATTTTTTTTTTTTTTTTGTTTTCAATGAAGTGCATATGCATAAGTATATTTCTAACCATGATTACAGTATATATGAAATGAAACATGATCAGTGATGTAATAAATAAATTACCCCAACCTACCCTAAAAATCGCTGTGTTATATGTTAGCAAACTGCCTAGTACAATGGTAGCTGACCGGCCACAACATACGGAACCCTGATATGACTCCTGACTGCATCTGAGCGGCTCATATTGCATACAATGTCTTGCTTTCTATGTCAGAAGTAGAGAGAAGATTGCATATTCACTGTCACTGTCATACACAATCTGAGAGATCCAGACGTTGGGTCCTGGATTGGTCCCTGGGTCACCATCAGGGCAATACAACCAGTACTACTCTAATGGATCATGGTCTTCTTTCTAAAACATACGGGGCGGCCATCATTTTTCTGCATAACATTGCATTTAAACCCCTTTAAAGATAAATCTATTAGTAGGATCAACCCTCCTAAGCCGTCTACGTGGGGATGCAGGTCAAAGAAAGCTGAATAAAATGATTCCTTGATGTCTGTGATCCGATGTCTTACTTCATATATACTGGGCTGCTTTCTGCAGTTTATATATAATCATTGTTTTATTAGCAGGAGACCATTACTCGAGGACTATTTGTCATGTTGCTAGGTAGTTCTATCACATCCTTTCCATTGATTGACAGCTTAATGCCTATGCATAGTGAACACAGAAAGCTGCAAATCAGTTGTGGGTGCGGGGTTATACAGAGCTCAACATTCACAGAACAGGTAGATCTGCAGCAGAGAAAACAGTTTTTAATCAAAGCTGTAGTACCAGGTAAAGTAAGTGATACATCACTGGAATCAATGTCTCTAACCCTTCAGGATGCTGCTCTCAGATTACATAGAAAAAAACCTGGTGACCGATTCCCTTTAAATATGCAAATAACCTCTTCAAAGAGGAAGAGGGCTGGATTGCCACATCTAATAAGTGGCATTAGAACACCAGTCCTCTTCTTCTCTGAAGAGGCTATTTGCATATTTAAATTGCTATAGGAGCATTGCATGGCCTAGAAGTCTCCTTACACTGACTCGACGCACTTGAGGTTAAACTTTACCCCTTAGACCTCTCGTGCTATGTAGTAGTGTTCCTGCAGCATAGAAGGAGGGAAGTTTATATGTAGATGGGATTTTGGAAACCTCCTCCACATGTATTGAATGACGTTCAGGTTTTCAGAGTGGGGAAAAGTTTGAAAAAAGGGAAAGTATCTTTTAAACTGCATGAAGTTTTATCTTAACCGAAAAGTATTATTCCATTCTGCTGTTCTGTAATGTGACCCACATTGCTCTCATCACATGAAAATGTAGTAAATGCTAAAAGTGTAAAGCGGAAAGCTCCACGACATACCTGGCTGTCTATCCTCGATAAGATTCAGGGTCACACCCGGCTTCTCCTGAATATTGAAGCACAGGGCGTCACTCTTCTCAGGGACATTTATCACAAAATGAGGGTCAGAATCCACTGTAAATAGAGAGAAGACATTAATATCCAGTATTCACTGTAGAAAGCAAAAAACAGAGCAGCGCAAAAAGAGAGAGTCCGGGTGCAGGCGCTCCCAAAGGCATAAACCAAACCTTTTCAATGCAAGAATCCAAAAAACAGGAACAGCACACCGTTTTTTTCTGAGTGAAATAAGAGCTGTTTATTTAACCCATAAGTGCGACATTTAGGTTCATATGGCGAACCTTTTCCAAGCAGTGAGCATATAACAAATGCCAAACACTTATAGGATTTACAAATTGTAATTATTAACAAAATTATAGTGAAATAGATCAAAACGCACTGTTTTTTGCTTTCTACAGTCATATGTAAAAGTTTGGGCACCCCTATTAATGTTAACCTTTTTTCTTAATAGCAATTTTGGTTTTTGCAACAGGTATTTCAGTTTCATATATCTAATAACTGATGGACTCAGTTATATTTCTGGATTCAAATGAGGTTTATTGTACTAACAGAAAATGTGCAATCTGCATTTAAACAAAATTTGACCGGTGCAAAAGTATGTGCACCCTTATCATTTTCTTGATTTGAACACTCCTAACTACTTTTTACTGACTTCCTGAAGCACTAAATTGGTTTTGTAACCTCATTGAGCTTAGAACTTCATAGCCAGGTGTATCAAATCATGAGAAAAGGTATTTAAAGTGGCCACTTGCAAGTAGTTCTCCTATTTGATTCTCCTATGAAGAGTGGCATCATGGGCTCCTCAAAACAACTCTCAAATGATCTGAAAACAAAGATTATTCAACATAGCTTTTCAGGGGAAGGATACAAAAAGTTGTCTCAGAGATTTAACCTGTCAGTTTCCACTGTGAGGAACATAGTAAGGAAATGGAAGAACACAGGTACAGTTCTTGTTAAGCCCAGAAGTGGCAGGCCAAGAAAAATATCAGAAAGGCAGAGAAGAAGAATGCTGAGAACAGTCAAGGACAATCCACAGACCACCTCCAAAGACCTGCAGCATCATCTTGCTGTAGATGGTGTCACTGTGCATCGGTCAACAATACAGCACACTTTGCACAAGGAGAAGCTGTATGGGAGAGTGATGCGAAAGAAGCCGTTTCTGCAAGCATGCCACAAACAGAGTCGCCTGAGGTATGCAAAAGCACATTTGGACAAGCCAGTTACATTTTGGAAGAAGGTCCTGTGGACTGATGAAACAAAGATTGAGTTGTTTGGTCATACAAAAAGGCGTTATGCATGCGCTGTATTGTTGACCGATGCACAGTGACACCATCTGCAGCAAGATGATGCTGCAGGTCTTTGGAGGTGGTCTGTGGATTGTCCTTGACTGTTCTCACCATTCTTCTTCTCTGCCTTTCTGATATTTTTCTTGGCCTGCCACTTCTGGGCTTAACAAGAACTGTACCTGTGTTCTTCCATTTCCTTACTATGTTCCTCACAGTGGAAACTGACAGGTTAAATCTCTGAGACAACTTTTTGTATCCTTCCCCTGAAAAGCTATGTTGAATAATCTTTGTTTTCAGATCATTTGAGAGTTGTTTTGAGGAGCCCATGATGCCACTCTTCATAGGAGAATCAAATAGGAGAACTACTTGCAAGAGGCCACCTTAAATACCTTTTCTCATGATTTGATAAACCTGGCTATGAAGTTCAAAGCTCAATGAGGTTACAAAACCAATTTAGTACTTCAGGAAGTCAGTAAAAAGTAGTTAGGAGTGTTCAAATCAAGAAAATGATAAGGGTGCCCATACTTTTACACAGTCAAATTTTGTTTAAATGCAGATTGCACACTTTCTGTTAGTACAATAAACCTCATTTGAATCCAGAAATATAACTGAGTCTATCAGTTATTAGATATATGAAACTGAAATAGCTGTTGCAAAAACCAAAATTGTTATAAAGAAAAAAGGTTAACATTAATAGGGGTGCCCAAACTTTTACATATGACTGTATCTATCTATCTATCTATCTACACTCCCTGACAGAAGTTATGTCGCTTATCCATGTTATGGAAATAAAAGCTTATAACCTGACGTTAAATTCATCCATTGGTTGTATAAATTATTAATTTGAAAGCTGAAACCTTCCGAAATGTGGTTTAGGTTAAGAAAATAAATTGCCATCAATGCAGAAATATTGATCATTTAATGGACACAGAATGGTCAGATTTTACCAAGACAAAAGTTTTGTCGGCCACAGAAAGTAATGTGATATTCAAACAAATAATTAACTTAATATACAAATATATGTTGCATCACATTGGTGAATGAAGCTGTGGTGCTATTAGAGTCATATTTAATATTTTGTGTTACTTCCATGAGCTTGAAGGACTGCATCCATGCAGTTCAACAATGATTCATACAATTTATTAATGAAGTCATCAGGAATAGCAAAGAATGCAGTCGTACATGCCTCCCAGAGTTCATCTAGAGTCTTTGGTTTTGTCTTCCAAGCTTCGTCTTTCATCATACCCCAAACATGCTCAATGATGTTCATGTCTGGTGACTGGGCTGGCCAGTCCTTGAGCACCTTGATCTTTTTTGCCTGGAGGAACTTTGTTGTACAGATGGATGTATGAGATGGAGGACCATCCTGCTGCAGAATTTGACCCCTTTTATGATTTGGAATATAAGAGGTAGCTAATACTTCTTGATATTTTAGGCTATTAATATTGCCTTCCACCTTGCAAATGTTTCGCACACCCCCATACTGAATGTAACCCCAGACCATGATCTTTCCACCACCCAATTTAACTGTTTTCTGGGTGTATTTTGGATCCATACGGGCTCCAGTAGGTCTCCTGCAGTATTTGTGGCTACTGTGGTGTAATTCTACTGAAGATTCATCAGAGAAACCCATCTTCTGCCACTTTTCCAGCGTCCATCTGTTTAGCAGGCTGTGGAACTTTGCAAATGCCACACGGTTTTTTATTTGCCTTTTGTTTAGTGCTGGCTTCTGGGCACTGATTCGACCATGGAGGCCATTTCGAGACAGAATCCTACAAACTGTTCTAGCTGACACAGGGACTTGAGGTGACCAGGCCTGTTGGAGCTCTGCTGCAGTGGAAGAAGGGCTTGCTTTGGATTTTCTAACCAACAAACCTCCTGTGCAGTTGTCTTGCAGGGTCTGCCGGACTTGGGCTTGTCAAACACATTTCCAGTCTCTTCTAATCTTTTTTTAATTCTTTGTACTTGACGCTGAGACACATTAAAGGTGCCAGCCACCTCTGCAGTGGATCTGGTCTTCAGCCTCTTGATAATCCAGGCTTTGGTCGCAGGGTGGATTTTTGGCATGTTGTTAGAGCTCAAGTTGCAGCTCAAGTGAAGGTCTGGGGTGCTGGGTTTCTTTTTATACACACCCACTAATTAACCGATCATTTACTGTCACAGGTGAGGATGTAAACTAGGATTGGGTGCATTATATGACCAGGTTACAAAACTTTTGTCTTGCCAAAATCTGACCATTCTGTGTCCATTATATGATCAATATTTCTGCATTTATGGCAATTTATTTTCTTAACCTAAACCACATTTCGGAGGGTTTCAGCTTTCAAAAGAATAATTTATACAACCAATGGATGAATTTAACGTCAGGTTATAAGCTTTTATTTACGTAACATGGATATGTGACATACACTCCCTGACAGAAGTTATCATCTACTTTAAAATACTTTATTGTCAGCACAATTATTTTCCTGCGCTGTTACCGACTTTTTCCAATTTTAAGAAAAATGCTCAAGTTACCGATCACCAATCCGAATCTACCATATTCGTGCCAAATTTATGTTTGTCGATCGTTTTCCAAACATATTCGCTCATCTCTAACGTGGATATTGTGTCAATGAGATGCGATTTTAATCTATATTGCACTTTTATATACAGTAGTGCTTTATAATTGAGGAGATAAAAAGTAAGTAAAATGACGAGCCATAGAAACAAATTACCAAACAATGAGACAAAAGAACGTGGTACATCCAGTAGGTGCATGGTTCAGTTCTAAACGACCAAAGGAGCATCCATTTGTGGAGACAAGAGGATTATATATAACACTAAATTCACTTATCACAAGTTATTGAGCCAATATGGATATAAAATGTGCAATGATATAACAATGGCAGCCACTTCAGAGAAGGTTGGACTGGAGATATTTGTAACAAGGTCAGGCTTGTGTAAGGTCCATAGATAATAGGGAGATGACATCAGTGACCTAGTGTGGGTTGCTAGCGCATGGGGCTTGGCAAGTATTCTGCACCCCTAACCTGTCTCATATCCCTTCCACGAATCCAACGCTTGAAACCCTTAGTCCCTATGAACATGGGTTGTATTTAAAGAAAATATTGATTTATTAAAGTAAGGCCATGTACACATTTCTGTATATTCCATTTGCCTGTCACATTTAGAGAAAGAAACAGAATTCAAGTCTACATTTTCATCACTTGTGCAGAGGCCCCATTGATTATGTTCTTCATATTTTCAAAACTTGTCAGGTTCAGTGATGAGATGAGCCATTTCTTAATAATTTTGACATCCTGAATGAAAATCTGACTATAAAAATTTTTAGTTGGCTTTTTTTTCTGTATCAAAGAGTCTTCCCTTTACTGCTACATATCATTAATGCAGAAAAGTTTAATTACTTTGAAACATTATTATTTTTGCAAATATAAAGATTGTTATGCCACTTTTGTGTTATTTATTCTGAGGAATCTCGGCAACATTTCAAATGACTAAAACCTGTGTAAACCCTGCTGCGAATTCTACACAGTTACAGAAATTGCACCACAAATTTGGTCTTCATTTAGTGACAATTTTTTGCTTGTCTCTTGTACTCCTGCAGCAGATCATCTCTTACATTCGTCCAACAGTAATCTGCAAGCATTGATGGATTTCATTTTCCTTGACATCTTTTCTCCATAGCCGCAATATCTTGGTGAAATCTGTTACTGTGCTCATCGCTCACTGCTTGGTGGAAAAATGTCTAGATGCTAAAGTAAGACAATAATCTTGAAGGACAAGTTACAGCCAAGATCCTTATGTGTTTTCTACCAATTTTTCACAGTTATCTGCTCTTGTATTTCCCAAAAAATTAGTTACCACTAATGCGAATGCTACCCATGCAGTCTTTCCTACAATGAATGGAGAAACTCCTCAGCTTGAAGAAGCTTATGAATCTGAGCTCCAATAAAGACTCCCTCCTTTATCATTGCTTCATTCAACCTTGGAAATTTATCAGTGAGACGCTTGAATGCTTTTGCATTTTTATCCATTGCCTTTACAAAGTTCTTCATTAAACCCAACTTGATGTGCAACGGTGGTAACAAAATCTCATGTGGGTCAAATGCAGGACATTTCTACTCCCTGGCTAAAGTGAATGTCAGAGAGGTCAGTCTCTTTCAATGTAGTGATATTCGGTTGTACGACTATCCCACTCACACAGAAAGCAGCAGTACTTTGTGTATCCGCCCTGGAAACCAAGTAAGAGGGCAATCAACTTTATGTCATCACAGAGGAGCCACAAATGCTGGTCATAGTTTAGGCACCTCATCAGCTGTTTCATGTGGTCATAGGTTTATTTCATATGGACTGCACAACTAACTGGAACTGGACCTAGTGCATTGCCATTATACTGTGAAGTCCATGTCTTCTTCCATGAAACTGATTTCCTAATGGAGGACACCAAGCAGAAATAGCAATTGGTAGTGTGATCGGTTGGCTCTCTCCAGATCATTAGGACTGCAAAAGGCATAGATTGCCTCTACCCACATACATCTATTGCAGCATGGAGTGTGGAGCCCAACACTTGTCTAAATCTATACAAATTAGTTATTTGCGCTAGCAGGTTAAATACTAAACAAAACATAAAAAATAAATATGTAAACTAAGTACACTCTTTCCTTCTCCCACACAGGATAATGCCGTTAGAAATTGACCATAGTCAAGCTGGTTCAAAAAACTTGCATAGCAATACCTTCGATCTAGTAGGTTATGAGCTAGTGAAGGGATCCGTGCTGGAGCGGTGTCTCCTTACAGGAATGGCGGTTTAGTCAGTGGTAACGATAAGGGTACAAGTCTTCAAATTGTTGAGGCTCAGGTGGAGACCGTAGGTACTGGACGCTGTTCCGGCCGGTAACAGATGTCCGTCTAGTCGCGTGACCGCCGCCGCTGCCCGGCGAAAGTACCGCGCGAATAGATTCAAAGCCAGCAAGGTAGCAGAACCTGCAGGACCTTGCGTGACGTCACGGTCACGTGGAGAGCCACGTGACTGGCTAGTGAGCGCAAGTTTGACCAAAAAGCTGTCTTACGCGTTTCGGAATCACCGGATTCCTTCCTCAGAGATGGTCTATAGGAATCAAATAGGCGCTTATATACCCACAGTGTCCAGCCTCTATATTCATTAATTAAAAGCAAACAATTCAATCTCACTATTCAAGCCATTAGGGACCAATGTGTTCATTTCGAAGATCAATCTGCTTTCTTCCCTTGACATTTGTTGGATAAAGTTCCCTTTCCGCCAGCTTTTTTTAACCACTCTAATGCCGGTAAATTTAACGTTCTTAATAGAGCCCCCATGATAATTACTAAAATGGTGTGAAAGTGGGTGACCCGTAAATCTATTTCTAATATTTCGCAGATGTTCGGCTATCCGGACATGCATTGGACGTATTGTGCGTCCTATATACAATTTCCCACAGGGACATGTGATACCATATATGACCCCTGTAGTTTCACATGTTATAAAGTCTTTAATTTGTACCTCCGCAGATTTATTTGTGATCACTACTTGTTTTTTAGAGGTCAATTTTTTACAGGGGCCACACTTTCTACAAGGAAAAAACCCCACTGGTAGTTTTTCTAAATTTGATGTACCATTACTTAGAGGCTTGGATATAGAGGGAGCTATCAAATTGCCCAAATTCTGAGCCTTCCTGAAGATGAACCTGGGGTATAGTGGTAAAGATTCCCCTATAACCTTATCATTTCTCAAGATGTTCCAATGTCTCCTAACAATTTTTTTAAGAATTATACTGTTGGCATTGTATTGTGTGATTATGGGGATTTCTTCCATAAGGGGATTGCCCTTTTTACTCTTCCGTTGTTCCAGTAATTGATCCCTTGGAATCTTCTCCACTAATTGTTTCGTTTTTAATAGAGACATTGAATCATAACCTTTATTAGAGAACATCTTCATCATTATCTCTGCCTCTTTATTAAAATCCTCCCTTTTCGAACAGTTACGATGAGCTCTAATTAGTTGACTTTTTGGAACATTTAGCAGCCAGCTAGGTAAATGGCAACTATCAAGTGAAATGAAATTATTAGAATCAGTAGGCTTATGATATAGTTGTGAGCCAATAGTGTTATTTTCTACAAAAATTTTTAAGTCTAAAAAGTTTATTTCTTTTGAACTGGTGGTCATAGAAAATTTTAAAAAATAAGAATTTTTATTTAATGAATTAAAAAATTGTTCCAATACAGATTGAGCAGGGCAGAGGAGGAAATGATACGTAGGCCCAGTATCGCCACTAAAAAGGCATTAAAAGAAGCACAAGAAGAAGTAAATAAGTTATATTTAAAAGGGATAGACAAGAAAAGGGCATTCCAGAGAGCACTGTTCTATGACGAAGGGGAAAAGGTGGGACACTTACTGTCAGTGATATCTGCGGCGCAGAAAGGGTCCACACAGATATATAAAATTGTCAAGGAGGATGGGGTAACTCATAAAGCCACCTCTGGGATATTGGAATGTTTCCGGGAATACTATGTAAAATTATATACCTCAGAATTGGGGGTTAGAGAACAAGAAATGGATAGATATTTACAAGAGATAGAGATACCTAAGTTAGATGATACTGATAAACAGAATCTGGAAGAATTATTTACTGTAGAGGAAGTGGAGAAGGCTATTCTGTCATTGGCAAATAATAGGTCACCTGGCTCTGACGGTATCCCGGGAGAAGCATATAAGGAACTAATAGAGGTCGTAGCACCTAAACTTAAGGAGGTATTTGAAGATGCAGCGGAGAGAGGGGCTTTGCCGAGGTCTATGAGGGAGGCCGTAATTGTGGTTATTCCTAAGGAGGGGAAAGATGCCTCATCCGTTGAATCCTATAGACCCATCTCGTTATTGACGTCAGACGTTAAAATATTAGCTAAAATGTTGGCGATAAGAATGTCTGGGGTTGTTCAAAAATTGATACATCCAGACCAATCGGGTTTTTTACAAAATAGATCTACCGCCATTAACCTACGTAGACTCTTTCTTAATATACAACTCCCGGCAGATAATGTAGGGGAAAGGGTGGTGGCCTCGCTGGATGCACGAAAGGCATTTGATAGGGTAGAGTGGAATTATCTATGGGCAGTATTGAAGTTAATGGGATTCGGACATAGATTTTTTTCCTGGATTAAATTATTATACGCGGATCCAAAGGGGTACATTAGGATTAACGGGGAGACCTCGGAGTCGTTTGGGTTGTTCAGAGGAACTCGTCAGGGATGCCCCTTATCGCCGTTGCTATTTGCGGTGGCGATGGAGCCATTAGCGATTAAAATTCGTAACTCCACAGAAATACAGGGCTTCAGATATGGGAATCTGGAGGAAAAGATTGCCCTATATGCAGATGACATACTCCTTTTTCTGCAAGATGGGGGAGATTCGTTGACTAAGGTTATGGCCCTTATAGAAAGATTTGGATCCTTTTCCAGATTGAGAACTAATTGGGACAAATCATGTATCATGGGGATTGACCGGGAATTGGGATGTCCACATATAGGTGGGGTGGATGGACAGCTGAAAGTAGTTAATGAATTTAAATACCTCAGAATATGGGTATCAATGCCTATATCTAGATTTCTCGAATTAAACCTGGATCCTTTATTAGTTAAACTTAAAGCCAAGATGACAGCATGGTGTAAACTAGTATTGTCAATAGTAGGGAGGACGAACCTACTTAAAATGATAATGATGCCTCAGTTGGTGTATATTCTCCATAATACCCCAGTGTGGATCCCAAAGAGAAGATTTTATAAAATTAATACTATTTTTAGGGAACTAATTTGGGGGAAAAAACAAGCAAAACTTAAACTGGAAGTGCTCCAAAGGGGGAAGGAGGAAGGAGGGCTGGCGGCACCAAACCCATGGATATACTTTATAGCAATGCAAGGGCAGCACTTCAGAGGTTGGCAAGAGGAGGGAAATTTAAATGTTATGGGAAAAATTTTGGCCCAACTGACCAATAAAAAAATATTAATACAGAGTCTGGAGGCGGGATGCTTTGTGAGTCATGGAAAAGGACTACCTACTTTTAGGTTAATGCATAAAATATGGCAAAATATTAAGAGTCTCAGAGGAATTGGGGAATTGACGATATACACGCCTATTTGGGATAATGCAAGCCTATCAGAACTGTGTAAATTGAAGGATTTTGGTGATTGGGAGAGGAAAGGATTGCAATATATGTGGCAGTTACTGGAGGGGACGGAAATCAAGCCATTTTCTGTATTAAAAGAGGAGTTTGGGCTCTCGAGCAGCGGGGAGTTTCGATACCTCGGTCTCAGGCATGCATTCCAGGCACAGAAACATATGACACATATGACGGTACAAAAAGATGTTGTGTTGGATTATGTGTGCGCGTCTGGGGGTACGAGTGGAGTTATTTCCACCATTTACCGGGACCTATTGTACTCCCACATGATTAGGTTTCCCCTAAAGGCAAAAGCTAAATGGGAGAGGGAAGTGGGACAGATAGAAGATGAAATATGGGACACTATATTAGAATATATACCCAAACTTTCATTGAGTGAACCGGGTAGGATATCGCAGCTGTACATCATACATAGAACGTATAAAACCCCAGAACTTATGGAAAAAATGGGCCTGAGGGACAATGCGGAATGTCCAAGATGTAGAGTTGAGCCCGCGGGAATGTTACACATGCTCTGGTCCTGCCCAAGACTCTCCTCATATTGGGGGGAGGTTATTGAACAAATTGAGAAGATATACCAATGTGGAGTGGGAAGGGACCCCATAACGTGTGTGTTGGGGTATGTGGAGGAAGTGTCTGTGGGAAATGCATATAAGCCAATTATAGCAAAACTTTTATATGTTGCCCGTAAACTGATCGCACAAAAATGGATCGATGCCGAGCCCCCGACGGTTGGGGAATTTATTGTACGAGTGAACAATGTAGTTCGGTTAGAAGAAAGAGTTTATAGACGACAACACAAAGAGGTGCATTTTGAAAAACTTTGGTCTAAGTGGTTGCAGTAGAGTCAACCTTATTGAGAATGTCTTATGGCAATTAGGCTGGGGGGGCGAGGGAGGAGGGAGGAGGGGGGGCTTTCTTATGAGGGGGGTAACTCGAATGTCGTATATTTTTTTTTGTATATGTTCTGGATTTTGCATAGGCTTTTGCCTGCATGTAATGTAAACGGCATTTGAATATAATAAAAAATCTTTGGTTCAAAAAAAAAAATTGTTCCAATAAAAGAGGACCACCAGACCATATAAAAACAATGTCATCTATGAATCGATGCCATAGCACTAGGTTAGCTAGTAGCCTGCCGTCGGGATAGATGGTTTCCTGCTCCCATCTCCCCACGTAAAGATTTGCGTAGCTAGGAGCGAACCTCGTGCCCATGGCTGTACCCCACTGCTGGGAGTAGTAGTTCATCCCATAACGGAAGAAGTTATGAGTTAAAATAAAATTTATACATTCAAGAAGATATTCAATTTGATCACACGGTAATAAACCATCCATCCTCAAGAAGTGTTCCACTGCTTCACAGCCCTTTTTATGCTGGATAACTGTATACAAAGAAGTGATATCAAGTGTGCCCATAATATAATGGTCACACCATTTTATGTTCTTTAAAATACCCAAAATATGGGTGCTATCCTTGAGATGACCACCAGTTCAAAAGAAATAAACTTTTTAGACTTAAAATTTTTTGTAGAAAATAACACTATTGGCTCACAACTATATCATAAGCCTACTGATTCTAATAATTTCATTTCACTTGATAGTTGCCATTTACCTAGCTGGCTGCTAAATGTTCCAAAAAGTCAACTAATTAGAGCTCATCGTAACTGTTCGAAAAGGGAGGATTTTAATAAAGAGGCAGAGATAATGATGAAGATGTTCTCTAATAAAGGTTATGATTCAATGTCTCTATTAAAAGCGAAACAATTAGTGGAGAAGATTCCAAGGGATCAATTACTGGAACAACGGAAGAGTAAAAAGGGCAATCCCCTTATGGAAGAAGTCCCCATAATCACACAATACAATGCCAACAGTATAATTCTTAAAAAAAATTGTTAGGAGACATTGGAACATCTTGAGAAATGATAAGGTTATAGGGGAATCTTTACCACTATACCCCAGGTTCATCTTCAGGAAGGCTCAGAATTTGGGTAATTTGATAGCTCCCTCTATATCCAAGCCTCTAAGTAATGGTACATCAAATTTAGAAAAACTACCAGTGGGGTTTTTTCCTTGTAGAAAGTGTGGCCCCTGTAAAAAATTGACCTCTAAAAAACAAGTAGTGATCACAAATAAATCTGCGGAGGTACAAATTAAAGACTTTATAACATGTGAAACTACAGGGGTCATATATGGTATCACATGTCCCTGTGGGAAATTGTATATAGGACGCACAATACGTCCAATGCATGTCCGGATAGCCGAACATCTGCGAAATATTAGAAATAGATTTACGGGTCACCCACTTTCACACCATTTTAGTAATTATCATGGGGGCTCTATTAAGAACGTTAAATTTACCGGCATTAGAGTGGTTAAAAAAAGCTGGCGGAAAGGGAACTTTATCCAACAAATGTCAAGGGAAGAAAGCAGATTGATCTTTGAAATGAACACATTGGTCCCTAATGGCTTGAATAGTGAGATTGAATTGTTTGCTTTTAATTAATGAATATAGAGGCTGGACACTGTGGGTATATAAGCGCCTATTTGATTCCTATAGACCATCTCTGAGGAAGGAATCCGGTGATTCCGAAACGCGTAAGACAGCTTTTTGGTCAAACTTGCGCTCACTAGCCAGTCACGTGGCTCTCCACGTGACCGTGACGTCACGCAAGGTCCTGCAGGTTCTGCTACCTTGCTGGCTTTGAATCTATTCGCGCGGTACTTTCGCCGGGCAGCGGCGGCGGTCACGCGACTAGACGGACGTCTTTTACCGGCCGGAACAGCGTCCCGTACCTACGGTCTCCACCTGAGGGTCAACAATTTGAAGACTTGTACCCTTATCGTTACCACTGACTGAACCGCCATTCCTGTAAGGAGACACCGCTCCAGCACGGATCCCTTCACTAGCTCATAACCTACTAGATCGAAAGTATTGCTATGCAAGTTTTTTGAACCAGCTTGACTATGGTCAATTTCTAACGGCATTATCCTGTGTGGGAGAAGGAAAGAGTGTACTTAGTTTACATATTTATTTTTTATGTTTTGTTTAGTATTTAACCTGCTAGCGCAAATAACTAATTTGTATATATTGACGTTTATTGTAGGACAAATAGGGTGGTTTTTGTCTATATTTGCAGCTGCAGGTATTAGTACGTAGCACTTTGCGCCTTTGTGCATATTCTTTTATTACTTGTCTAAATCTATTCGGCAGCCATATCATGGCAGTCAAGTTTCATCTTTGTGACACAAAAGTGATTTCTCCGCAATATGCTAAGAAACTGAGCTAAGAAATCATAAAACTGTATACCTTACACAGAGAGCATTTATAAAAGTAGGTGATGGAACTGTGATTAGGATTATGTCATCAGAGCTGAGTTGGCGTTTTTGATAGGTCACCCTAAGATGATAGAATATTGAATGCGCAATAGACTAAGTAGATGATGTGATAGACGAGTTACTAACAATGCAATAATGATGATGAACAAATAAAGACACAAATTTTCAATAAGCCTGCATGAAAGATGTCATAAGTAATTACAATCTCCTCTGGATCTTGGAAATTAGAGTCAATCAGTACATTTAAGCATCATATTCGTTTTCAGCAGTACAAAATTAGTTAGGTTCACCTATGTTGTCCCTGAACCAATTTGGCTGTAGAACGGTGTATTATTATTGGTATCACATGATAGCCTTGATATTTTTTCTTTTAGTTCTTTTATTGGCGTAAAGGAAAGGAAATGCCAACCTCCGCCGGGCCATTGGGAGGGCTGGTGCCAGACTGGGACTGAGCAACAACCAAGGGATCAGTATTTAATTATCAAACAGCTACTAAACAGCTTTTGTTTTGCCTTTTAGACAAGTTACACTAGTACTCAAAGGAATACTATCAGTTTAAACCAGAGGCGTAGCTAGGGGTTTGATTCATGGTGGAAGAAACTTCGGAGGTTGCCCCTAACCAGGAAACCCTGATTACAACTATGGTGGCGTACATTAATAGTGGATGTAAGAGAACCTCAGTAGATGACCCTACTACTACTAAAAAAAAAGACTCTATACAAAGACCAACACAGATAGTACCGTCATATGATGACTACAGTGAGGGTGTGGGAAGAATGGCCCCTGCCGAGTGTCCAGGCCGGAACCAAGGGGACCGTCACCTAGGTTCCGGGGGAAATTGTTCCTGGGGGACAGAGTTCAGGGACGGACCATTGAGATGGACAGATGGGCTGGGGGAGGAGCCAGTATAAAAGGGGCGGGGAACCTAGTCACCGTGAGTCAGTAGACTGGGACAGAAGCAGCAGGAGACCGTGGGAGCGACAGAGAACCAGAGCGACTTATCAGAGCCAGGAGAGACGCTCCAGGAAGACATCAGAGGGACAGCGCCCAGATGACCGTCCGAGAGCCGCTACCCCGCTTCTGGCCGCGGCCGCCTCGCCTCTGCCCGCGGCCGCCTCGCCTCTGCCCGTGGCTGCGGCCTGCCCACGGTCGCTCGTGGCTGCTGCCGCCTCGCCTCTGTTTGCGGCCCGCCCGCGGTCGCTCACGGCCGTTGTCGCCTCGCTCCGGCCCGCGGCTGCGGCCTGTGCCCCGCCACCCGCGGCCGCCCTGCTCTTACCCGTGGCTGCGGCAAGTCCAGTGCCACCGCCGGCCACCACTGTCCCGCTACGGTTCGCGGCAAGGGCGGGGCCGTTGCTCGCCGCAGATTCTCCGTCGTAGCTGTGCATGTTGCCTGCCCCACGCCACCCCACATCGCTGCCGCTTACCCCAGTCCGGGGGCTGTGGCCCATCCGCCCAAGGACTCCTCTGGGGCCTGTGGTGCTCCAGTGTCATTGGAGCGCCGGAGCGCTCGAAGAATTTGTCAACGCTTCAGCAACTGGGCCCAGCGACTGCTACGCTGAAAGACCACCATCCCGAACGGCGAGGGACATCTGGACGGCTAAGTTGGCTATATAATTAAGGACCCGTAGTCGGCCATACCGCAGCCCTATAGTGACCGGCTCTTGCCGGACGTAGTCGTGTTCTACCCCGTTTGTGTTTGCTTGTATAGAGCCCCTACGAGGGCAATTCTTGTTACCTCTTTGGTTGGTTAGGCTACAACTGAGGACAGTTACCTCTAGGCCTATAAACGTTAATACTAAAAGCACTAAACCGTCTTGCGCCTCGTCACTGCATCCTGGGAACCTGCGAGTACCACAAGGGAAATAAGTATTTGATCCCTTACTGATTTTGTAAGTTTGCCTACTCACAAAGACATAAACAGTTTATAATTTTAAGGGTACGTTAATTTTAGCATTGAGAGATAGTATATCAAAAATAAAATCCAGAAAATCACATTATATAAATTATATAAATTTATTTGCAATTTGCAGTGAGAAATAAGTATTTGATCCCTCTGGTAAACAAGACAATACTTGGTGGCAAAATCCTAGATGGCAAGCACAGCAGTCAGAAGTTTTTTGTAGTTGATGATGAGGTTTGCGCACATGTCAGCAGGAATTTTGGTCCACTCCTCTTTGCAGATCATCTCTAAATCATTAAGATTTTGAGGCTGTCACTTGACAACTCAGAGCTTCACTCCCTCAATAAGTTTTCTATGGGATTAATGTCTGGAGACTGGCTAGGCCACTCCATGACCTTATTGTGCTTCGTTTTCAGCCACTCCTTTGTTGCCTTGGCTCTATGTTTTGGGTCATTGTCTTTCTGGAAGACCCAGCCGCGACCCATGTTTAATGTCCTGGCAGAGGGAAGGAGGTTGTCACTCAGGATTTTACGGTACATGGCTCCATCCATTCTCCCACTGATGCAGTGAAGTAGTCCTTTGCCCTTAGCAGAGAAACACCTCCAAAACATAATGTTTCCACCTCCATGCTTGACAGTATGTTCTTTGGGTCATAGGCTGCATTTCTCTTCCTCCAAACACCGTGAGTTGAGTTAGTCAAAGACCTCATTTTTTGTCTCGTCTGACCACAGCACCTTCTCCCAATCACTCATAGAAGCATCCAGGTGTTCGTTGGCAAACTTCAGACAGGCCTGCACATGTGCCTTCTTAAGCAGGGGGACATTGCCTGCACTGCAGGATTTGAAATCTTTATGGCGTAATGTGTTACCAATGGTTTTCTTGGTGACTGTGGTCCCAGCTGCATTGAGATCAATAACAAGTTCCCCTCCATGTAGTTTTAGGCTGATCTCTCACCTTCCTTATGATTAAGGATACCCCACAAGGTGAGACTTTGCATGGTGCTCTAAATCGATGTCGATTGACGGTGACTTTGTATTTCTTCCATTTTCTTACTATTGCACCAACAGTTGTGTCCTGCTCAATCAGTGTCTTACTTATGGTTTTTTAGCCCATTCCAGCTTTTTTCAGGCCTATGATCTTGTCCCTGACATCCTTATAAAGCTCTTTGGTGTTGCCCATGTTGTAGAGGTTAAAGTCTGACTGATTGAGTCTGTGGACAGGAGTCTTTTATAAAGGTGACTATGTAAGACAGCTGTCTTTAATGCAAGTGACGATGTTGATTTGGAGCGTTTAACAGGTCTGTAATAGCCAGAACTCTTAATGGGTGGTAGGAATCAAATACTTATTTCTCACTGCAAAATGCAAATAAAATTATGTAATTTATACAATGTGATTTTCTGGATTTTATTTTTGATATTCTATCTCTCAGTGTTAAAATTAACCGACCCTTAAAAATACAGACTGTTCATGTCTTTGTCAGTGGGCAAACTTACAAAATCAGCAAGGGGGCAAATACTTATTTCCACCACTGTATATAGTGGTAGATACCAGTACCAGTCCTGCAGAACATATAAGGGATTACAGTACAGTTATGGATGCTGAGTTACAGCTGACTTTCTTTCAGCTGGAGTCATTTACTTTTCCCGTCTTTTTCATCGGGCCCAGACCGACATGACAACTGCTCCAGCCAGGACTCGGCTGCAGAGATTACAACAAAAATACATATGATTTCTCACATTTCAGGCACCATCCACATCTAACCCGGACCTGCACAAACTCCTTATCCTGCTGATAACCCAATGCTGAGCCACTGCTGCCGTATGTGTCCCTATTTCTGCACCTGTTTGGTACTGTGTGTCCCCTAATATTCCTCGTACTGGAGCCCTATCATTGCACTCAAAGTATGATGTCAAAAAAGTGTCCCACAGGCACTGTAAGATGCCACCACAGTGAATTCCTCCACAGTACCGTCCACACGCACAGTATGATGACCCTACTGCACCCCACCCCACAACTCACCCAGAAAAGTATGATGTCCCCTACATTGTATGATCACCTGTGACCCTCACACAATGATCACACAGTATAATGCATCACTTTGTCCTCTTCATAATTGAATGCACCACATGCTCCCTAGAGTATAATGCACCCCATAGTCCTCGGTATAGTATAATGCACCCCATACTTCATACTGCATAAAGCATTCCATAGTCCTCTGTATAGTATAATGGACCCCGTACTCCATACAGCATAATGCATTCCATTGTCCTATGTATAGTATAATGCTCCCCATACTCTATACAGTATAATGCACCCCAAAGTCTTCTGTATAGTATAATGCATCCCATAGTTCATACAGCATAATGCACCCCATAGTCCATACAACATAATGCAATACATGGTCCATACATCATAATGCACCCCATAGTTTATACAACATAATGCACCCATAGTCATCTGTATAGTATGATGCACCCATAGTCCTCTGTATAATATAATGCACCCCATTAGTCATAGAATCATAGAATCGCAGAGTTGGAAGGGACCTCCTGGGCCATCTGGTCCAACCCCCTGCTCAAAGCAGGATTCGCTAAATCATTCCAGACAGATATCTGTCCAGCCTCTGTTTGAAGACTTCCATTGAAGTAAAACTCACCACTTCTCGTGGCAGCCTGTTCCACTCATTGATCACTCTAACTGTCCTCTGTATATTATAATGCACCCCATAGTCCACAAAGTATAATGCATCCCATAGTCTATACAAAATAATGCACCCAATAATCCATATAGTATAATGTACCCCATTGTCCTCTGCATAGTATAGTGCACCCCATAGTCATCCATACAGTATAATGCACCCCATAATCCATACAGCATAAAGCACCAGATGGTCCATAAAGCATGATGCACCCAATAATCCATGCAGTATAATGCAGCCTGGTGTCTTTTCCATAGTATAATTCACCACATAGTTATCCACACAATATAATGCACCCTATAGTCCATACAGTATAATGCACCCAACAGTTAATACAGTATAATGCATCCTACAGTTCTAAAAGCAATGTGAGAATTTATTTTTTGCTTTTACAATTTCTCCTTGCTTGGAATTTTTTTATGTTTTCCTGTACACTATGTGGTGAAATGAATGGTGTCATTCAAAAGTACAACTTCTCCCCCCAATAAAGAAGCAGTCATAGGGCTATGTGGACAGAAAAATAAAAAAAGTTATGAGTTTTGGAAAAGAAGAGGAAGAAACAAAGACGCAAAAATGAAAATTGACCTTGTCATTAAGGGGCTTAAATAATGACTTTACAGGGAGCAAGAAAGCAGATGACAATTACTCTCTTCCATTGGACGATCTAGTGAACATGTTACACATCACACTTCTCTCATCACATGACTTTAGTATCATCATTATTACATGGGGTTTTCACTGCTGCCATTTCCCAAACATCAGTTAATAAATGGAATAACATGACAACTTCCCCAAATAACACTCACTGGAGTAAAGAGGGAAACTACAAAGACAGAGATAAAAGTCATACACTGCATCAGCTTATAACATTACTAGAATGCGCTGTCCCTTTAAATTTAGCGCCACATGCATCATGTGTCTCAACCATCAACCAATCACATCGCAGGATTTGAATTCAAAGAAAGAAAAAAAACGTCAGTTGGTGCCAGTCTGCGATTGCTCTATTAGAGAAGAGACCGGCTCCTTATTGATTCCTAGAAGCGACACTTTTTGCATTGATACCCGGATCGTTACCTGCTGATTGGGAGAGACAGCCGCCACCGGCCGCTCTACAGAGGTGAGAATCATTGTGTGAGGAGTAAACTGCCGACTTATCTCATCCCGGATACTGAGAGTTGGGATCTATACTGGAAGCAACACATAGAAAAAAGGAAATGATTTCACCATAAAGACCCAAATATAGATAACGGGGTGATAACGGATAAATGGGATAAAATATGGGGATTCTGAGAAAATATTTACAATGTGGATAATGATGTGTAAAGATTAATCTGAAAAATACGGGGCCACATATTTCTCCTAGAAATTCCCAGATCCAATATTTAGAAGTGCATGGCCATTATTAGCCTGTATATAATAGTTATATAATACATATAGTGGAGATATGAAGAATATGTTACTGGCTCATCAGTTACTATACAGGGAGGTAGCGGATATATGCAGAGGTTTATATGGCGGGTCACAGTGCAGTCAGTATAGTGTAGATATGTGTAGTCTTCTCTTACCATAGGACATAAAATCAATCTGGTTAGACATAGATAACCGATTATATATATACATTATATATATATTTTTTTTTTAAAGCACCACTCCAGCGGTTCTCTTTAGTGCACCGCAGGAGTGGTGCATTATATGTGATTCTCCTGGCCCCTGCCTCATCCTCATCTGTCGCTACTTTAATCCTTTTCCAGTGTTGCTTCTATCAGTCTCTGGTGAAAAGTAACCTACCATCAGCTCCAGTGTTTCATGGAGCGGCGCAGGGGTCACTTTTCAATACATCTGTATGAGAGCCTAGTTCTGGCGCTCATAGACTTGCATTGAGATCTTGTGACGTAACTTCTCATTTGCAGCCAGTCAGAAGTTACGGGCACGAGATGGCATCACAGCAGCGGAGCACCGTCGGTATAAGGGGGGCTTACATTTAAATCGCCTCTTCAGCAGTACAAACAAAACAAAACACTGGAGTGGCGCTTTAAGTAGAAAATAGGGTTTGCTTTGTTTACTAGCTACAGCGCCACTTCTGTCAGTGGGTCATGTTGGGTATTACAACTAAATACCAATCGAGGCAATAAAGCTGCAATACTGGAACACATGTAATGCAGGCCGTGGTAGTTATGTTTTTGGTTACACATTAGGTTGATAGCATTACTCTACTAGAGATCCTATAGAAAGCGCCATCCTCTGCATACTCAGGTTTTCCTTTTTGCTGTATGGTAGTTTCCAGGAAGAAGAGTAAGAATGGCCATGAGGAAGCGGAAGAGAGAACTGATCGCCCAGTATGAAGAGGAGTGGTAAGTAGATGAGGTTCCATCACTGCGGTCATCACAATCCATACACTTACACCGGAAAGTCCATAGTGACCATTACACACCACCACTACACATATTTATCCCATGTACAGCTCCAAACTAATGTCAGATCCCCATGAGGAGAACACCCATCAGGATGTGAGTTATGTGTAGCCACAGTACGGCCATGAGCGTGAGGCCTAATACTATAATATCTACCTCTTCTATTTCAGCTCACGGTCTGCCGCCCAGGAAGAGGCCAAGAGGAGGAAGACAGAAGAGGACATCCCCCAGCCGGAAGAGCGGGCAGCTTTCACCGCACTCCTTGGTAAGACTCATTGCACCTTCCAAGGTTTCCAGACCCAAAGTGTTAGATTAATATAAAATACATGTCATATAATCTATTTTATGTGTATTATGGTGGAGAAACATGTAGGGAAGTGTTCTCCCTCCTCCTCTTATAGTCACACCTAGTATGATACAGCAGACACTATGTGGTGAGCAGTGTCGGGGCTTTGGTGTCTCCTCAATACTGATGGCATGTCTTTAGGACAATTCTTCAGTATCTGATCAGTGGGTGTCAGGCGCCAAATCTCCACCAATCTGACACTGATGAGCGATCCTGAGGATAATCCATCATTTGATGAGGAGCCCTACAACCCCATTAATTTAGAAATAATAGCATTAAACAGGATTTCATTACAAAGTTCATAGTGAAATAATTCTATTTTCCTCATTTTTGTAGAAGAAGAACACATCAGATGTTTTCTAGCCAGGGACAGCTGTCTAAAGATTTCGGACAAGGTATTATTGTAGTGAAGGATAAGAAATCCTCCAGATCTGAGAAGATCCATCATAGGGAAATAAAGGGCTTATTCTTATGTAATAGTGGCCAGATATGACCAAACCTAGGAATCTACTGACAGATATGTGCTGTGTTATATATCCCTCTAAAGGTACTGTCACACTTAGCGATGTACCAGCGATTCCGACCAGCGATATGACGCGGTCAGGATCGCTGGTACATCGCTAAGTGGTGGCTAGTGAGCTGTCACACAGGCAGATCTCACCAGTGACATCGCTGGGGACGGGGGTCGCTACTTACCTGTCACACTAGGCGATCCTGCTTCCTCCCGCCCGGCTCCACGCTCGTCTCTCCACAGGAAGCGCCGCAGGAAGCTGACGACGAGAAACAGTCCTGGATGTTCTCGCGCGATCAGCGATAACCAGCGGGAGAGCGGGTCGTAGGTAAGTATCACACACCGCGATGTCGCTAGCAATATCGCTATAACGTCACAAGTTATAGAGATATTGCTAGCGATATCGCTTAGTGTGACAGGACCTTAACTCGGCTTCTCCTCCCTCCAGTATCTCCTCGCCATGGTCGTCGCTTACTTCAGGAGAGCAGGACTGCCATCTTCAGAATATGGAACCTTCTTCTTTCCAGCTCTGTGAGTCTCTTTTATTATTACACATTCACGTCTATAAATAACATTGTTTTATTTTATTGTAAAACCAAAATCTCTTTTCGGCCACTCGGCTAAATACATGATAATGGCATTTGTTGTTGTTGTCTGTATTTTCTCCTGAAGTGGATTGTAATTTATTTCGTTTCATTTCTCTTCCCTCCAAGGTTTTTAGCCAACCAGTTTGAGCAAGAAGAGGTGCGATATCGACAGAAGATCTACCGCTGGGCCCTTGGACGGAAGTGGAGGATGAAGAAGGACCGACTGCTACAATGCCGCAATGTTCTGCTCACCAGGATGGGATTCCGGGCTTGGGTGGATCGGGACACGTGTGATCTGGTGAGTAATATAGACAGTAATAATATAAAGCTGATCTGTAAATAGAGATCACAATATAAACAGTATGCTTAAGTAAATCCCTTAGACCTGATGAGGCACTTGTACTTACTCTGTAAAGCCACGTCTAAATGGTCGTGTAATCCTGATATTAGGCAGAGCATTTTATGACTGCAGCCATAGCTGGACTCATGACATGCTTGCTTTAATGTCAAGCAAGAAAACTTTAATAAGTGATTATAAAGTCATTCTGCCATGGATTTTCAGTCATCACACACCAGTATCATCAGGCCTAAAATATATGCAAATTAGATTATGATTAATGGTGACTAGAGTTGAGCGATACCGTCCGATACTTCAAAGTATCGGATCGGAATGGATCGGCCGATCTTTAAAAAAAGTATCGGTATCGCCGATTCCGATACCGGAAGTCCCATTCAAGTCTATGGGACTTCCGGTATCGGAATAAGAAAAACCCTGTTTTTGCCTTGTACAGCCTCTCTGGGGTCTGTACGGGCCTTTCGGGGGGCTGTGCCGGCCTGCCAGGGGGTCTGTGCAGGCTCCGGTGGTCTGTGCCGGCCTGCCGGGGGGCTGTGCCGGCCTGCCGGTGGTCTGTGCAGGCTCCGGTGGGCTGTGCCGGCCTGCCGGGGGGCTGTGCCGGCCTGCCGGTGGTCTGTGCAGGCTCCGGTGGGCTGTGCCGGCCTGCCGGGGGGCTGTGCCGGCCTGCCGGGGGGCTGTGCAGGCTCCGGGGGGCTGTGCCGGCCTGCCGGGGGGCTGTGCCGGCCTGCCGGTGGTCTGTGCAGGCTCCGGGGGGCTGTGCCGGCCTGCCGGGGGGCTGTGCCGGCCTGCCGGTGGTCTGTGCAGGCTTCAGGGGTCTGTGCAGGCATCGTCCGATGGGACTACAAGTCCCATCGGGCGATGCCTGCTACCATGACAGTGATTGACAGATTAGCCAATGATGGGACAGTAGTAGTCCCATCATCCGGCTAATGTGTTGAATGTAAAAAAAAAAAAAAAAAAAAAATTACATGCTACATACATGCTACATACATACAACATGCATACTACATACATGCTACATTCATACTACATAAATACTACATGCAACATACATACTACATATATACTACATACATACTACATATATACTACATGCATGCTACATACATACTGCATGCTACATACATACTACATGCTACATACATACTACATGCTACATACATACCACATATATACTACATACATACTACATGCATGCTACATACATACCACATACATACTACATACATACTACATGCATGCTACATGCATGCTACATACATAACACATATATACTACATGCATGCTACATACATACTACATGCTACATACATACCACATACATACTACATGCATGCTACATACATACTACATGCTACATACTACATATATACTACATGCATGCTACATACATACTACATGCTACATACATACTACATATATACTACATGCATGCTACATACATACTACATGCTACATACATACTACATATATACTACATGCTACATACATACTACATGCTACATACATACTACATATATACTACATGCATACTACATACATACTACATGCTACATACATACTACATATATACTACATGCATGCTACATACATACTACATGCTACATACATACTACATGCTACATACATACTACATATATACTACATGCATGCTACATACATACTACATGCATGCTACATACATACTACATGCTACATACATACTACATATATACTACATGCATGCTACATACATACTACATGCTACATACATTCTACATATATACTACATGCATACTACATACATACTACATGCTACATACATACTACATATATACTACATGCATGCTACATACATAATACATGCTACATACATACTACATATATACTACATGCATGCTACATACATACTACATACATACTACATGCATACTACATACATACTACATGCTACATATATACTACATGCATACTACATACATACTACATGATACATACATACTACATATATACTACATGCATGCTACATACATACTGCATGCTACATGCATGCTACATACATACTACATACATACTACATGCTACATACATACCACATATATACTACATACATACAATACATTCATACAATACATACATAGACATACAGTACATATAACATAGAGTAACATACTTACCAATACTTGTCACATTGTTCCCCGAAGCCATTGTCTTTTCCAGAATAAATATTAACATAACAAACCACAAAAATACTCACCCACGATCCGAAGCAGTCCACGAGTGTGTCCCACGACGATCTTGGGTAGAGAACTGCAGCATCAGCTGATGCTGCCATTCTCTACGGGCTGCAGGAATCCAATGACGGAAGGTAGGTATCCTTCCGCACTGTATTCCTCCGCCACTTAAAAAAAAAAAAAGTCCCTAGTCTCACTTTATGCCATTGCTGTGTGGGAATTTCCCACGCAGCAATGGCATAAAGTGAGACTAGGGACTTTTTTTTTTTTAAGTGGCGGAGGAATACAGTGCGGAAGGATACCTACCTTCCGTCATTGGATTCCTGCAGCCCGTAGAGAACGGCAGCATCATCTGATGCTGCAGTTCTCTACCCAAGATCGTCGTGGGACACACTCGTGGACTGCTTCGGATCGTGGGTGAGTATTTTTGTGGTTTGTTATGTTAATATTTATTCCGGAAAAGACAATGGCTTCGGGGAACAATGTGACACGTATTGGTAAGTATGTTACTCTATGTTATATGTACTGTATGTCTATGTATGTATTGTATGAATGTATTGTATGTATGTAGTATATATGTGGTATGTATGTAGCATGTAGTATGTATGTAGTATGTATGTAGCATGCATGTAGCATGCAGTATGTATGTAGCATGCATGTAGTATATATGTAGTATGTATGTAGCATGCATGTAGTATATATGTAGTATGTATGTAGCATGTATGTAGTATGTATGTGGTATGTATGTAGCATGTAGTATGTATGTAGCATGCATGTAGTATATATGTAGTATGTATGTAGCATGTATGTAGTATGTATGTAGTATGTATGTAGTATGTATGTGGTATGTATGTAGCATGTAGTATGTATGTAGCATGCATGTAGCATGCATGTAGTATGTATGTAGCATGCATGTAGTATGTATGTAGTATGTATGTAGTATGTATGTAGCATGCATGTAGTATGTATGTAGAATGTATGTAGTATGTATGTAGCATGTATGTAGTATGTATGTGGTATGTATGTAGCATGTAGTATGTATGTAGCATGCATAAGGTATATATGTAGTATGTATGTAGCATGTAGTATGTATGTAGTATGTATGTAGTATGTATGTGGTATGTATGTAGCATGCATGTGGTATGTATGTAGCATGCATGTAGTATGTATGTAGCATGCATGTAGTATGTATGTAGCATGCATGTAGTATCTATGTAGTATGTATGTAGCATGCATGTAGCATGCATGTAGTATGTATGTAGTATGTATGTAGCATGCAGTATGTATGTAGCATGTATGTAGTATGTATGTAGTATATATGTAGTATGTATGTAGCATGTAGTATGTATGTAGCATGCATGTAGTATGTATGTAGTATGTATGTAGTATTTTTTTTTTCTTTTAACATTTAACACATTAGCCGGATGATGGGACTACTACTGTCCCATCATTGGCTAATGTGTCAATCACTGTCATGGTAGCAGGCATCGCCAGATGGGACTTGTAGTCCCATCGGACGATGCTTGCACAGACCCCCGGACATCAGCACAGCCCCCCGGCAGGCCGGCACAGCCCCCCGGCAGGCCGGTACAGACCCCCACAGGGTGCACAGACCACCGGCAGGCCGGCACAGCCCCCCGGCAGGCCGGTACAGACCCCCACAGGGTGCACAGACCACTGGCAGGCCGGCACAGACCCCCACAGGGTGCACAGACCACCGGCAGGCCGGCACAGCCCCCCGGCAGGCCGGTACAGACCCCGGGCAGTCCACACAGCCCCCCGGCAGGCCGGCAGAGACCCCCGGAAGGCCCGAAATGACGGCGCATCATGATGCGCACACACCGCGCATCATGATGATGTCAGGCTGTCAATCAACTTTGAACTTCCGATTCCGATGCCGACTTCCGATATTGAAAAAATATCGGAAGTCGGTATCGGAATTCCGATACAGCAAGTATCGGCCGATACCCGATACTTGCGGTATCGGAATGCTCAACACTAATGGTGACATATGCCCTTTACACTCTGATTATAATCACTTATTTTATTCTAGATCATGGCAGAAGACCCTGACCACTGGGCATGGAAGAGGGAGAGGAATATCCACTGATGCCTGGAAACAGAGCTGCAGGACCTACAAGGAGAAGAACATGGCTGGAAGAGAAACATGGCTGACGGTCCTAGAAGAACAGATAGAAGACGTGACGGATGAAGAATTGGAGAAAGTAGAGAAGTATGCTGGTATGGTGTACAGGGGATATAGACTAGATTCCTTGATAGGGCGTTGATCCAGGGAACTAGTCTGATTGCCGTATGTGGAGTCAGGAAGGAATTTTTTTCCCCAATGTGGCACTGTTTGCCACATGGGTTTTTTTTGCCTTCCTCTGGATCAACATGTTAGGCTATAGGTTGAACTAGATGGACTTAATGTCTCCCTTCAACCTCAAATACTATAAATATAACATGTTAAATATATAATATATTAATATATATAAAATAAATATATATAATATAATAAATAATAATATAATTTAATATAATATAATAAATATAGAATATAAATATGTTAAATATATAATAGATTAATATATATAATATAATAAATATATAATTAATAATAATATAATTTAATATAATAAATATATAGTAAAATATAATATATAATATAATAAATATATAATATAAATATAACATGTTAAATATATATTAAAATATATATAATAAATAATAATATAATTTAAAATAATATAATAAATATATAATATAAATATAATATGTTAAATATATAATAGATTAATATATATATATATATATATATAATAAATAATAATATAATTTAATATAATATAATAAATATATAATATAAATATAATATATTAAATATATAATAAATAGATAATATATAAATAGATAATATATAAATATAATAAATAATATATAATAAAGCATATAATAAACTTCCCACTATTTAAACTTTCCATGATGTGTCAGAGTCTTTATTTTATACTTTTATGTGTGGACAGGACCGCCATCAGAGCATTACTGTCCTCACTGTTGAGAGGGATCCAGTGAGCAGAAGCACAAGAGGGAGGGCCCAGACTCAGTCTGTGTCCTCCCTCTTGTGCTTTTGTTCACTCGTCTCCAGGGTATAATAAATGAAACTGAAGAAAAAATTGAATGCTGACTTCATAAATATAAACAAATATATGTTTCTTATTTAATCAAAATCAGTAATAAAGAAAATATATACAGGCTGTACATCAAGAAAGAAACAACAAGTGTCACCTGGGGAGCACTCACAGACTTGGGCTCTCATAGAACAGAGGAACAATTGAAAGTATATAAAGGATATTATAAATCCAGCAGATAAACATATATCACCTCAAAAGACAGGAAAATAATCACAGCAGACAAAAAGTTATCAGTATGAGTCAAGTACATCCATAGCTTCTCTATATATACTTATCCTAAGAGAGGTAATGTGTAATGGTGGCTCATATGGATATATCTAAAGTGCACGTCCGGGGAAATCCCCCGATGGCGTCACAGACAGGTGCGTTGTCAAGTTGGATTCCAGGAAGGACGGACCAGCGTTCAGGAGTGCACTCTCAGCCGGCGGACATGTTTAAGGAGTCCCATGGAGTCTACCATTATTAGTGGGGTAAAATAAATCACCATATTAGATAATGAAAACAACAGATATTACAAGTGCCAGTGTAAAATCATAACCACTAGTCACATTAATGAAAGTATGTCACACAATGGGTAATATTAGGTATAATAAAGTGCACATGTGCTTAATATACTCAAATAGAGAAAACAACATTATTGCATTGGAATCTACTAATATACCATAGCATTATAAAGTGCGGCATTTAAAAAAATATATAATTAAGGTGCATATGTGCAAAAATGTAAATAGCTATATATACAAGAGTACATGAACAACACTATCATTACTGTGTCAACCAATAACATGGCGTTCAAGATGAAGTGTTCAGAAGTGTTCATCCTGACACCAGAGGGGTCCTCATATGATGGTCACACAAGAATCCCATATCACACATACATTTCATGAATAGCCATAAGGAAAAGATAAATCTTCAATAATGTATCAGCTACAAACAGACAAAAAACACACAATTAAAATAAAAGCGCAGAGATATCAGGAACCTTGAATATTCCCTATACAATGGACATTGTTGATGTTAATGGATTATTCAAAGAAATGGGAGAAAGCTTCATTTTTCAGTTAAGCATTTGGGGGGCCATGGATTCCAAATGACTGATCCATTGGCATTCTAATTGTGCCAATATCTGTTTTAAATCACAACCCCTAATTCCCCCATTAACACAATCAATCCCCCTTACCGTTAGAGTTTTCGTATCACATCCATGAAAAACCTTAAAATGTCAAGATAACGACCCATCAGAGGACATAAATTCTGTACTCCTGATGATATTTTCACAGGCCCGACAGTCACTAAAGGGGTACCAGCCCGTCTCGGTTTACTTTCAGAAGAGGTGAAGGGATTGGACACCTTGGCAGTATAGTGGCTCCTCAGTAACATGTCCTTCAGACTCCTACCCCTCCTGGCCGTTATAAGGGGATTTTTTGGTAATTGTGCTGCCAGAATTGGGTCTGTTTTTAGTACAGGCCAATTCTTGTGGAGAATGTTTTCATCTCTTTCCACTCCGGGGCGGGCCTGTGGGGAGGCTTCATGTGGTGCTCTTCTTAGCTTTTCTTACCCTCAGTGATCTGCCCCCTATTTTACACACTGACTATATGTTTTGAAAAAAAAATCACATTCAGCAGGCAGGCGCCGGCGGTTTGTTAGAGAAAAAAAAATTGTCTCCTCCAAGATTGGTGATCCAATAGATGCTACTGCGCAGGCGCGGCCGGTGCCAATTTGAGAGAGAATTTTACTTTCATCTGAATAAATATATATCAGCAAATAAATGAATTAAATGCATATTAAAGATGTGATCTTGCTGCATATGATGATCTGGAGAATAGAAGCAATCTTGTGATCATGGGTTTACCAGAATCTATGACCCGTAGCCAGCTTACAAGTATATGCACACTAGACCTACCAAACGCTCTGGGCCTTAATACACCATTGAAGGTGAAATGCGCTCACAGAGTCGGCCCACCACCACCACCTCCACAAGAATCCCCTGCTTATAAGCCCGGGCCTGGTACTGCGAAATACCTGAGCTATGCAGACAAAGTGGACATCTTACAACGGTACAGAAAATCCTCTCCACCCCTGGTGCTCGATGGACGTAGAGTGTTAATTTTCAGTGACTACTCGGTGGAAGTAACAAAGAAAGACGCGTCTTTAGTGGAATATGCACTGAGCTAGTATAGAAGAAAACCCGCGTCTCATTACAATTCTCGGCGAATCTTAAAGTGTTTTTACCTGGAGGAAGAACACAAACATTTTCAGCAGCAGAACAAGCATCAGACTTTCTTAAAGACAGAGAAGATCTTCTCAAGGAAAACAGCAGAAAAAAGAATCACCAACAAAACGTCTGAGTATTGTCAGGACTTATTCTGATTATCCCCTTTTGAATGATTAAAACTCTTTCTCAAAGGGATAAAAATCTTACACTATGCAAAAGACTGAGAAATCTTATATCGCTATGAGAAGAGAAATTTTGGGTGTTGATATATAATTTACACTTAAGGTGACTTATTTGGCTAATCAGACTTGTACACTAAGCAAACAAATTCTCTCGGGCAGCTTCTCCCCCATACCTCTTCAAAATGATAGTTTTACAAATTAAGAATTTTACATTTAAACATGAATATTGTCAGGAACACCGCACTGAACTTGCTCACTGAGCCAGTGCGCGAGTCCTGAGTAAAGCGAACTGTGCTCAAACATACCTGTGGAGCGGGCAGCAGCCGAGTAGATGCGTACTTCAGAACAGCAGGACCTGAAGCACGTGACTACTAGGGGCGTGGCCTAAGCTCCAGAGAGCTAGGAGCTGCAAGAGAACTCCTAGCAGGGTAACTGCGAGACAAAGTTACCAAGGGGCATAGACAGGGAGGATAGTCAGGACGTAGCCAATGAGTCATACACAGAGATAGCTGCAAGGTACAAGAGGGGCGAGCAGAGCGTAGTCAGATCACAGGCAATGAGTCATACACAGAGAGGGTAGCGCAGTACAGAATCAACAGGCAAACTCACAACGGGGAACAGAACCGGGTCAGAACCATATAAACAAGCTATAACAACGAACAGGCACACAGAGGTCACCACACTCGGCCAAAGGCAAAAGTATAACTGGCAGGGATTGGAGCTTCCCAGGGGTTTAAGAAGCTCTCCCAGAACCAAAGAGAGGCCACAATCATTAACCTCAGGTGTGCAGGTCAAAACCTGCACTGAGCTCCAGATACTAACCCCTGACGTGCCGCTCAAAAACCTGCACTGGGATCATGACAAATATAGATTGAATATTGGTAAAAAAAATAATCAGGTACACAATATCCCTCACAAAAATAAAACTAAAATAAATATACAGTATATATGGACGAGTGTTTTTACTTTACGAGGGCTCTAGCTACCTTGCAGTTTCAAATAAGGCTATAGCTTTAAAGATTGTTTCCACTACTGGACAACCCCTTTTTAAAGGAAATCTGTTGCCAGTTTTTTTCTACCCCATCTGAAAGCAGCATAATGCAGGGGCAGAGACCCTTATTCCAGCAATATGCCACTCACTGGATTTCTTGCTGTTATTTTGATAAAATCACTGTCTCATCTGATGGAGCTCTAACAGTTATCTGAATGCTGAGCTCTGCCTAAACCACTGATTGACAGACTTCTGTGTACACTGCACTTTGGTTGATATCTGATAATCAATATGCTCGGGTGCTCATTGGTCGATTCGAGCAAATTGGAATACTCGGGTACTCGGACAGAACAACGAGCCCAATGTAATGTCTATGGGTGACCCGAGCATTTTTACCGCAATCCCCCCTTGGGTCCTTTTAACATCTAAAAACGTCAGAAAATGATGGAAACACTGCTCAAATGACACAGGGACATCATGGGGATCGCTCCTGGAAGCATTCCTGATACCTAGTTCACAGCTTTAAACAATGTTGTCAGAGTTTCATGCCATTTTTCCCGATGCACCAAAAAACATACCTGTCAGGAACACCGCACTGTACTTGCTCACTGAGTGTCAGGATCCTGTCAGCCCCGGCGTGCAGCCTCCGCTGAGCAGGGACTCACCCGCACTGTAGGGGTACCGGGGTCAGGTACAGCCAGAAAGTACCGATGCACAGGACCTGTGGATGCTGAAATTTAGCAAGCAGACACGGGACCTACGGTCATGTGACTGCAAGGGGACGGGGCTTAGCATCCTGCTTAGTGAGATGGAAAGACACTATACAGAATTACTCAGAGTCAGGCAAAACGGGTTTCACACACAGAGATAGCCGTAACGTACCAAGGATGAGACAGAGTGGATAGTCAGGGCCAAGCAGCAGTCAAAACCAAACAGACATAGAAGGTACCAAGCAGAATCCAAAGCAATATCCAGAGAACAGACCGAGTCATACACAGATTATCAAGCAACCAGAACACAGCACTAACACTCTCAGGGGTCACCACACTATGCCAAGGGCAAGAGTATAACTGACAGGGATGGGAGCGTCCTGAGGCTATAAGAAGCCTCTCCCAAAACCAGGGAGAGGCCACAATCATAGCCCCAGGTGTGCAGGTAAGCCTGCACCGGGATCACAACCTTTAACCCCAGAAATGCCAGTCATCAGCACTGGTTCCAGACATTAACCCCACGTGTGCGAGTCAAACCCGCACTGAGATCATGACAGTACCCCCCTCTCAACGGGGGGACCTCTGTACCCCCAGGCTTGCCCGGGTACTTAGCGTGGAAAGTCCGCACCAGGCGATCAGCATGCATCAACCGGGCCGGTACCCAGGACCTGTTTTTCGGTCCAATGAACCAGGTACTGTACCGACCGCCGTACCAACCTGGAATCTACGATATGACCAACCTCGTACTCCACCTGCCCCTCGACCAAAACAGGAGAAGCAGCAGACTCGGAGTCTCCCCGGACTGCTTCAAAAGGTTTCAGTAGAGATTTGTGGAAGACGTTAGGCTGCTGTTGAGGTAGGCATAGGAAGCAGTATTGTGGAAATATCCAAGCGAGTTTATTAAAATGACATAAACCGCTCTGGATATTAAAAACAAAGGTACAGCCTTACTTATATTCAGTAAAACACGCCCCTGCAGTTCCTTGACATCTGGATTGAAGCTTCCAATGATGGGATGATCCATACAGATGTATACAGGAAGCCGACAGCCACAAACTCGTGTTTACAAGCAGGCTCTGCCCACCCAGCAAGCATCATCCGTAGTATCCCTATAGGTCGGTTTTTACATGCTAAGAGATTTTGTTCGGATTCAATAAGGTTTGAGAAACAGTGAGCAGAACTGACCAGGAGATTTGAGGATAGGGGCTACAGTCGAAGGATGATCAGGAGGGGGTACAAAAGAGCGGTTGCAACATCTAGGAATGAACTGCTATATAGTTACCAAATTGCAGATAAAGAGAACAACAAACAGGTAAGATTTATCTCCACCTTTAATAGTTAGTGGCATAACATAGAAAAATTCATCAATAAACATTGGAATGTCCTCCTTACGGACCCCATTTTGAAAAGGGCTTTACCTCCTTCCCCCCAGTGTGTAGCTCGACGTTCGGCCAATTTTAAAGATCTTTTGGTGCATAGTCACTACAATCCCCCAAGAGTCTCCAGCAGTAGGTCCCTAGGCCCAGGGTTCTTCCCATGTGGCCTATGTAAGGCTTGTTTGACTCTGAACAAATCCAAGAAATGCAAAAATTTTGATGGATCACGTCTTTACGATATTCGGAAACACCTCACATGTAGTTCCAAGGGGGTGATATATCACGCTGAATGCCTGTGTGGGAAAGTATATGTCGGGCTGACCACAAGGGAACTTAAATTTAGAGTGAGGGAGCACGTGTTGGATATTGAGAAGGCCTCCACTGTGGATGACATTTTTTTTTAAAACTTTACCATGTCACTTTACTAACTCAGCAATTTTTTACTGCCCTAATACAGCTCTGGCAAAATTTAAGAGACTACAGCAAAATTTTCAGTTTGTTGGATTTTTCCCTTTATAGGTATATTTTTGAGTAAAATGTAAATTGCTCTTTTATTCTATAAACTACTGACAACATAGCTTCGAATTTCCAAGCACTAAATTTTGTATTTATTTTCTGAAAATGAGAAATGCTCAAAATAACAAAAAATGCAGTGCTTGAAGACCTCAAATAATGCTAAGAAAACAAGTTCATTTAGAAACAACTGTTTAAACTCAGGAAGAGTTCAGAAATCACTATTTTGTGGAATAACCATGATTTTTAATCACAGCTTTCATGTGTCTGGGCTGCTTTCCTCCAGTCTTTCACGCTGCTTTTGGGTGACCTTTTGCCACTCCTGGTACAAAAATTTAAGCAGTTGTTCTTTGTTTGATGGCTTGTGACTATCCATCTTCCTCGTGATTACATTCCAGAGGTTTTCAATGGGGTTCAGGTCTGGAGACCGGGCTGGCCATGTCAGGGATTTGATGTGGTGGTCCTTCATCCACACATTGATTGACCTTGCTGTGTGGCATGGCGCATTGCCCTGCTGGAAAAACAGTCCTCAGAGTCGGAAAACATTGCCTGAGCAGAAGGAATCAACTGTGTTTCCAGGATAACCTTGTATGCGGCTTGATTAATCCGTCCTTCACAAAGAAAAACCTGCCCAATTCCAGCCTTGCTGAAGCATCCCCAGATCATCACTGATCCTCCACCAAATTTCACAGTGGGTGCAAGACACTGTGGCTTGTACGCCTCTCCAGGTCTCCATCTAAACCATTACACGACCAGGTGTTGGGCAAAGCTGAAAATTAGACTCATCAGAGAAGATTACCTTACTCCAGTCCTCTATGGTCCAATCCTTGTCACGGGGCAGTTGCGGGGAAACAGGAGACGTGGAACCAGGTCCCCTGCCTGAACTGCCCCTCAGGCTAAAGGGGGTGCCCTGACTCTCCTTAACTTGGGGGTACACTTGATGGTAGGGAGTCCCAAGTCCCCTGTTTAGCCCTGAGCTAAACACCCAACCCCCTCCCCAGGAAGTAAGACAGGGAAGTGAACTGCACCGCACCAATAACACGAAAGGAAATATAAAACAGACACCACAGGGTTAAAGCAACTAAAAACCAAAGCTTAGCTTTATCTGCTGCCAATGCTCCCACCAGCAGAGTAAGGCACCCGATCAGCATCCAGCAGCATCAAAACTGCTCAAGACAAGCTGAACCCCCTCTGCACCAGGCAGGTCCCAGTCTTCACCAAGGTTGGTTAGCAAATGACCAGTATTACCAACAGTGAATTGCAGCACCAGGTGGCCTTATAAAGGGAAGTGGGAGTAGTCACCACCTGCTGACTAACTAAACATGTAGTAACACCAGCAGCCACCGGGGTGAGGATAACCCAGCAGCCGACCAACTACAGTTGTAGTAACACCAGCTGTCACTGGAGGGAAAAACTAATATTAACTCCCGATGGCCTGAAAGGAAAAACGTTTATATCAGAGCATCCGGACTCTGACACAGATGACTGACTCCTCTGACGCCTCCTCCTAAGAGGACTCCGACACCCAGAGTTAGCATGTGGTGAGGGTAGAGACTTGCCCCTACTCCCTGGCAGCACCTCTGCTGCCCCCACTGGAGAAGAAGGGGACGGTTGTAGAAAGATGGCAGAGACAGTAGCCCCCAGGCAGCAACCCTCACACGACTGATCCCAGCTGACTACTTCCCTAGACTGCCAATCTATGATTGGGTTGTGTTTTTCCAACCAAGGGAGGCCTAAAACGATGGTTGATGGAATTCACCCCCAAGACGTAGCATGACAGGGACTCTACATGATATGTCCCTATACGCAAATGTATTTTTTCCATGACTTGGGTCAACCTCCCCTGGCTCAGTGGGACAGAGTCAATGGTCTGGACGCTAAGGGGTTTGGCCAGCGTCCTACACCTCAGGCCATGGGTCTGGACAAAGTGAGCATCCAGCAGATTGACTCCACAAACACCGGTATGCCCTCAGGTACCCTGCCAACCACCACTTCTGCTGACAAAGTACACAGAGTGGGCAAAATGGAGGAAATATACACTCCCTGGTCGCCTCCCTCCACACGACCAGGGGGACGCGGCTTCTTAGGTGGTACGGAAGTTTGGCGCAAGCTGAGCAGACCCTGATAAAATGACCAGTCTGCTCACAGCTAAAACATGCCCCCAAACCATGACAAGCCGCAGGCAGCACCATTGGGGAACAAACTCCTCCCACCTGCCTGGGCTCGTCCGACTGCACCATTGAGTCCTCCTCCCTAGCAAGGACTACAGGGGGCAAATTCGCCAAAGCCGCAAAAAACTCGTCCACCGACCGTAGAGATGATGAATCGGCCGGCAGGGAGAAGGCTCAGGATAGGGGAACAACTTTAAGGAGAGATATGATGAATCCCACCCGCTGTTCCTCACTCCCTAATGAACGAGGGCGGAGCCTGAAGTGTAGCTTGCAGGCCTCCTGAAAAAAACAAAAAATTATCTCTCCCTCCAGAAAACCTGTCTGGGAGAGATAACTTGGGTTCTGGTTGAGCCTGAACCTGAGCTGAGGCCCTGAACCCCACAAACTGCTGCAGCTCCACCACACCGTGCAGCACCCCACGCTCCTCAGTGAGGGTCTGCAGCAATTGGAGATAGGTCTGCATTAGGGCCATGGCTCACCAGAAAAAAAATGGGTGCTGGTAATAATGTCATGGGGCAGTTGCGGGGAAACAGGAGACGTGGAACCAGGGCCCCTGAACTGCCCCTCAGGCTAAAGGGGGTGCCCTGGCTCTCCTTAACTTGGGGATACACTTGATGGTAGGGAGGCCCAAGTCCCCAACCTGTCCCTATCTCCTGTTTAGCCCTGAGCTAAACACCCAACCCCCTCCCCAGGAGGTGAGTCAGGGAATAAATCCCTCTGCTAGTAAAGCCAGAATTGAGCTCTTCTTTTCCTCACTCAAGACTTGTCTTTTCAACTCCTTCGGCATGATTAAAAGTTATTTTTTCATTCCTATTAATTTTGGGATATTACTAGCACTTGTTTTGCCATCCAGCTTGTCCTATTGCAAAAGGATTGTGAACACCGCAGCAGGGTTTTTATACTTTCCTTTGTTAAATAAGATTTGGTTCAGGTGATCACCTAATCAGAAGCACATTGAGTAGAATGAGGTGTAGTCTGGTTGGAATTCAAGTGACACTGGAATGGAATGACTGTGAGACATGTAGAGAAGCTGATTTTTATAAAACTGTGCAGTTGTCTCTTAATTTTTGCCACAGCTGTGTGTGCATGTATATATATATATATATATATATATATATATATATATATATATATATACACACACACACACATACATACATACACACTGCCGTTCAAAAGTTTAGGGTCACTTATAAATTCCCTTATTTTGAAAGAAAAGCTGTTTTTGCCAATTAAGCTAACATTAAATTATACAGAAATACACTCTATACATTGTTAATGTGGTAAATGACTATTCTAGCTGCAAACATCTGGTTTGTAATGCAATGTCTTCATAGGTGTATAGAGGCCCTTTTCCAACAACCATCACTCCAGTGTTCTTATGGTACTTTGTGTTTGCAGTGTAAGAAGGCTAATGGATGGTTAGAATACTTGCACAAGGGTATGTTAGCACAGCTGAAAACAGTTTGGCTGATTAGAGAAGCTATAAACCTGACCTTCTTTTGAGCTAGTTGAGAATCTGGAGCATTACATTTGTTGGTTCCATTAAACTTTCAAAATGGCCAGAAAAAAAGAACTTTCATGTGAAACTCGACAGTCTATTCTTGTTCTTAAAAATGAAGGCTATTCCATGCGGGAAATTGCCAAGAAACTGAAGATTTCCTACAACGGTGTGTACTACTCCCTTCGGAGGAGAGCACAAACAGGCTCTATCCAGAGTAGAAAGACAAGTGGGAGGCCGCGCTGCACAACTGAGCAACACGTCAAGTACATTAGAGTCTGTAGTTTGAGAAATCGACGCCTCACAGGTCCTCAACTGGCAGCTTCATTAAATAGTACACACAACGCCAGTGTCAACGTCTACAGTGAAGAGGCGACTCCGGGATGCTGGCCTTCAGGGCAGAGTGGCAAAGAAAAAGCCATATCTGAGACTGGCAAATAAAAGGGAAAGATTAATATGGGCAAAAGAACACAGACATTGGACAGAGGAAGATTGCAAAAAGTGTTATGGACAGACGAATCCAAGTTTGAGGTGTTTGGATCACACAGAAGAATATTTGTGAGACACAGAACAACTGAAAAGATGATGGAAGAGTGCCCAACACCATCTGTCAAGCATGGTGGAGGTAATGTGATGGTCTGGGGTTGCTTAGCTGCTGGTAAAGTAGGAGATTTGTACAAGGTAAAAGGGATTTTGAATACGGAAGGTTATCACTCCATTTTAGGCTGGCGGAACGCACCAAGTAATATAGATGTTAATGAGGTGCGTTCGCAGCCTGGGGTTCACCGTGCAACGATGGAAACTGCTGCTAGACAATGGCGGATAATAGCACGCTCGGGTTACCTCACCCGGAGTGTGCGAGGCGAACCCTGTTACTTCACAAGGTCGCACTAATATAATGTGAGCGCAAGCGATGTGGTCACAGAACTCTGCCCAGAGGCATGGAGTCAGAGTCCTTCTAGAACCACTTGTGCTCAGAGCCGCTGCAGCGGCGCTAAAGAGTGACGCTAGGAAAGTGCTGTGCCCTGTTAGCTGTCACAGAGTGCAGCGGATAGACTCCTACCACCCAGAGGCATGGGAGATATGGCGGCACTATGGCGCTAACCTTTGTGCTAGACTGGAGCACTGTGGCACATGCTTTGCCACCATGAGGCGCTGACTCAGGCTGAACTAACCCTAACACATACGTATCAAAGGAAGGGGTTAATGAGTCAGTCACCAGTTACATGCATCCATCATCACTCACACAAGTCTCAACAAAAGTCTATCTTAGCACATGGCCGAGCGGCCATGCGAACCTTTTATAGCAGCGTCCTTCCGGGACCTTCCTGATGGTCCAATCCGAGCTGGAGAAGGACCTGAGCATGTGACTTCCGATCTCCAATGAGAGATCGTCCCACGGGCATGCTCAGTGGACTGACAGGAGGACTTGGTCCCTGGAGTAGATCGCTGCTGACCAGCATGCGTTGCTATAGCTGAGCCAGAGGTGGCAGCAGCAACCAAACCTACAATGCTGGTGTGAGCAGAGCGCTGGGATCGACGAGTCTGCTGAGCAGGCTCCACTGTGGTCGGAGAGGAATGGGAGACCGCCGAAGGCAAAGCTCGGGATTCCTGCTGTGCAGCGACAGGAACCCAACATCTAACACTCCATTTTGCAACGCCATACCCTGCGGACAGCGCTTGATTGGAGCCAATTTCATCCTACAACAGTACAATAACCCAAAGCACACCTCCAAATTATGCATGAACTATTTAGGGAAGAAGCAGGCAGCTTGTATTCTATTTGTAATGGAGTGGCCAGCGCAGTCACCAGATCTCAACCTCATTGAGCTGTTGTGGGAGCAGCTTGACCGTATAGTACGCAAAAAGTGCACATCAAGCCAAGCCAACCTGTGGGAGGGGATTCTGGAAGCATGGGGTGAATTTCTCCAGATTACCTCAGTAAATTAAAGGGAATCTGTCACCTATTTTTTTTCCCTATGAGATGCGGCAATCGCCATCAGGGGCTTATCTACAGCATTCTGTAATGCTGTAGATAAGCCCCCGATGTAACCTGAAAAAAACGAGTTATATTCTACTCACCGGGGGCGGTCTGGTGCGGCCGGGTCCGATGGGTGTCGCGGCTCTGGTGCCTCCCATCTTCTAGTGATGACGTCCTCATCCTTGCTTCTGTCGCGGCTCCTGCACAGGCGTAATTTTCTGCTCTGTTGAGGGCAGATGAAAACACAGCTGGGATTCAGGATCAATGAAAACAGCATGGTTAAACAACGAAATACTCTACATAAACCATGGATTACCAGAAAAAGAACTCCCGATGTAACCTGAAAGAAAAAAAAAAAGAGTTAGATTATACTCACCCCGGCGTTGGGTCCGGTCCGATGGGTGTCGCCGTCCAGTCCGGCACCTCCCATCTTCTAACGGTGACGTCCTCTTCTTTGCTGCCTGTCGTGGCTCCTGCACAGGTGCACTGCTCTGCCCTGTTGAGAGCAGAGTCCTGCAGTGCGCAGGCACCAGGATAGGTCCGGCGCCTGCGCACTGCAGTATTCTGCTCTGCCCTCAACAAGGCAGAGCAGTGCGCCTGCGCAGGAGCCACAACAGGCAGCAAAGAAGTCACTGTTAGAAGGGAGGCGCCGGACCACAAAGCCCATCGGACCAAGACCGGACCGCCCCCCGGTGAGTATAATCTAACTCTTTTTTCTTATCTTTCAGGTTACACTGGGGGCTTAGCTACAGCATTACAGAATACTGTAGATAAGCCCCTGATGTCAGTGTCGGCAGCTGATAGGTGACAGATTTCCTTTAACCCCTTAATGTCTAATGACGGACACAGTCCGCATCAAAGCCGGGACATGTCAGCTGTCATGAACAGCTGACATGTGCCCGCAATAGGCGCGAGCGGAATCGCCGTCCGCCCGCGCCTATTAACTAGTTAAATCCCGCTGTCAAAGCTGACAGCGGGCATTTAAATAGCATTTCCGGCCGCCGGGCCGGAAATGATGTCATCGCCGACCCCCGTCACGTGATCGGGGGTCAGCGTCATGTTGCATGGACAACCAGAGGTCTCTATGAGACCTCTATGGTTGTTCCAGGCATATGGCTTTCAGTGCCACCCGGTGGTCGGCGCTGAAAGCACAGCAGTAAATCTGCTACATATGGGCGATCTGCTCATCGCCCATATGTAGCAGAGCCGATCGGGTTGCGCATGCTTCTAACCTCCTTCGGAGGCTATTGAAGCATGCCAAAAGTAAAAAAAAAAAAAAAAAAAATGTTTAAAAAAAAAATTAAAGAAACCTAAAAGTTCAAATCACCCCCCTTTCGCCCCAATCAAAATAAAACAGTAAAAAAAAAATCCCACATACACATATTAGGTATCGCCGCGTTCAGAATCGCCCAATCTATCAATAAAAAAAAAAAGCATTAACCCAATCGCTGAACGGTGTAGTGAGAAAAAAATTAAAAACGCCAGAATTACGTTTTTTTGGTCGTCAAGACATTGCATTAAAATGCAATAACGGGCGAGCAAAAGAACATATCTGCACAAAAGTGGTATCATTAAAAACGTCAGCCCGGCACGGAAAAAATAAGCTGTCACCCGACCCCAGGTCATGAAAAATGGAGACGCTACGGGTCTCGGAAAATTGCGCAAGTTTTTTTTTTTTAGCAAACTTTGGAATTTTTTTTCACCACTTAGATAAAAGAGAACATAGACATGTTTGGTGTCTATGAACTCGTAATGACCTGGAGAATCATAATGGCAGGTCAGATTTAGCATCTAGTGAACTTGGGCCTCTTTCACACTTCCGTTTTTGACAATCAGTCAAGATCCGCCGATTTGGAAAAAAAATGGATCCGCTATTTTTCTTTGCGGATCCGTTTTTTTACCCATTGACTTTCATTAATGGCGGATCTTGACGGATTGCCGTCCGTTGCATCCGTTTTTGTTCGAATCCGCCAAAATGTTACTGTACGTCAACATCCTCAAAGACTTCCAAACGGAGCTTGCAACGTTTTTTTGGCCAGCGGATCCTCCACACACTGATTTAACCCGAAATTCTGTCTGGGTGCCGGACAAAAAAACCAAAATCTCTCTCTCTTCTCTGTCTCCCCTTCCCGGCCAGTGGCTCCTTTAAAATTCTTCATTCTGCGGATCCGTCATAAAACGGATCCTATTGCATCCGTTCACATCAGTTACAGACGGATCCGCTTTTCCGCCCTTTTGGCGGATTTTGACTGATGCAAATAACTGAAGTGTGAAAGAGGCCTTAGCAAAAAACAAGTGTGGGATTGCACTTTTTTGGCAATTTCACCGCACTTGGAATTTTTTTCCCGTTTTCGAGTACACAACATGGTAAAACCAATGGTGTCATTTAAAAGTACAACTCGTCCCGCAAAAAATAAGCCCTCACATGGCCATAGTGACGGAAAAATAAAAAAGTTATGGCTCTGGAAAGAAGGGGAGGGAAAAATGAAAATGCAAAACCAAAAATACCCCATGGTCGTTAAGGGGTTAAGTACTTTTTAGTGGTAAAAATGTAATTTGCCTCAAATTTGTCAGTTATACAAGGCTAATAGGTGGAACTGGACCGCACAATGGGGGTCCTTTTAACCCCCTCTTAGCCACATAGATGCCTAGACCCTTATTATTTAAGGGTCCAATCAACCCCGATCGGCTCCAAAATCAGTTGGGGCCGACATAATATGCAGCTGTCGCCTGCGGGGGGCACTATTCACTTATTGCTGATCATAGTTTTAAAACAGCGATCTGGAATAAGGCCTCTTGACGACCAACGGTTTAATGCGCTGCTGTACTATATACATAAACACAAACTCAGCTCCACTATACCTATATCACGTGTCTGCAAGCAGCTCAGCATCACATCAATGTTACACATGCACGGCTCAGCCGTATCCACGTTACACACGCACGGCTCCGCTGTATCCACGTTACACACAGACACGGCCCCGCGTTACACACACGGCTCCGCTGTATCCACGTTACGCACGCACGGCTCCGCTGTACCCACGTTACACACACACACGGCCCCGCTGTACCCACGTTACACACACACACACGGCCCCGCGTTACACGCACAGCTCCGCTGTACCGTTACGCACGCACGGCTCCGCTGTACCCACGTTACACACATGGCCCCGCTGTACCCACGTTACACACACACACGGCCCCGCGTTACACACACGGCTCCGCTGTACCCACGTTACACACAGACACGGCCCCGCGTTACACACACGGCTCCGCTGTACCCACGTTACACACAGACACGGCCCCGCGTTACACACACGGCTCCGCTGTACCCACGTTACGCACGCACGGCCCCGCTGTACCCACGTTACACACACGCACGGCTCCGCTGTACACACGTTACACACACGCACGGCTCCGCTATACCCACGTTACACACACGGCCCTGCTGTACCCACGTTACACACACACAGCCCCGCTGTACCCACGTTACACACGCACGGCCCCGCTGTACCCACGTTACACACACGCAGGGCCCCGCTGTACCCACGTTACACACACGCACGGCTCTGCTGTACCCACATTACACACACACGGCTCCGCTGTACACAGGTTACGTACACACGTTACGCACGCACGGCTCCGCTGTATCCACGTTACGCACGCACGGCTCCGCTGTACACAAGTCACACACGCATGGCTCCACTGTACCCACGTTACACACGGCTCCGCTGTACCCACGTTACACACACGCACGGCTCCACTGTACCCACGTTACGCACGCACGGCTCCGCTGTACACACGCAAGGCTCCGCTGTACCCACGTTACGCACACACGGCTCCGCTGTACCCACGTTACACACACACATGGCTCCGCTGTACCCACGTTACGCACGCACGGCTCCGCTGTACACACGTTACGCACGCACGGCTCCGCTGTACCCACGTTACGCACGCACACGGCTCCGCTGTACCCACGTTACACACACACGGCTCCGCTGTACACAGGTTACGTACACACGTTACGCATGCACGGCCCCGCTGTACCCACGTTACACACACGCACGGCTCCGCTGTACACACGTTACACACACGCACGGCTCCGCTATACCCACGTTACACACACGGCCCCGCTGTACCCACGTTACACACACACAGCCCCGCTGTACCCACGTTACACACACGCACGGCCCCGCTGTACCCACGTTACACACACGCACGGCTCTGCTGTACCCACATTACACACACACGGCTCTGCTGTACACAGGTTACGTACACACGTTACGCACGCACGGCTCCGCTGTATCCACGTTACGCACGCACGGCTCCGCTGTACACAAGTCACACACGCACGGCTCCACTGTACCCACGTTACACACGGCTCCGCTGTACCCACGTTACACACACGCACGGCTCCGCTGTACCCACGTTACGCACGCACGGCTCCGCTGTACACACGTTACGCACGCACGGCTCCGCTGTACCCACGTTACGCACACACGGCTCAGCTGTACCCACGTTACACACACACATGGCTCCGCTGTACCCATGTTACGCACGCACGGCTCCGCTGTACACACGTTACGCACGCACGGCTCCGCTGTACCCACGTTACGCACGCACACGACTCCGCTGTACCCACGTTACACACACACACACACGGCTCCGCTGTACCCACGTTACGCACGCACGGCTCCACCGTACCCACGTTACGCACGCACGGCTCCGCCGTACCCACGTTACACACACGGCTCCGCTGTACACACGTTACGCACGCACGGCTCCGCTGTACCCACGTTACACACACGGCTCCGCTGTACACACGTTACGCACGCACGGCTCCGCTGTACCCACGTTACACACGGCTCCGCTGTACCCACGTTACACACACGCACGGCTCCGCTGTACCCACGTTACGCACGCACGGCTCCGCTGTACACACGTTACGCACGCACGGCTCCGCTGTACCCACGTTACGCACGCACGGCTCCGCTGTACCCACGTTACACACGCACACGGCTCCGCTGTATCCACGTTACGCACACACATGGCTCCGCTGTACCCACGTTACGCACGCACGGCTCCGCTGTACACACGTTACGCACGCACGGCTCCGCTGTACACACGTTACGCACGCACACGGCTCCGCTGTACCCACGTTACACACACACACGGCTCCGCTGTACACACGTTACGCACGCACGGCTCCGCTGTACACACGTTACGCACACACGGCTCCGCTGTACCCACGTTACGCACGCACACGGCTCCGCTGTACCCACGTTACACACGCACACGGCTCCGCTGTATCCACGTTACGCATGCACACGGCTCCGCTATACCCACGTTACACACACGGCCCCGCTGTACCCACGTTACACACACACAGCCCCGCTGTACCCACGTTACACACACGCACGGCCCCGCTGTACCCACGTTACACACACGCACGGCTCTGCTGTACCCACATTACACACACACGGCTCTGCTGTACACAGGTTACGTACACACGTTACACACGCACGGCTCCGCTGTATCCACGTTACGCACGCACGGCTCCGCTGTACACAAGTCACACACGCACGGCTCCACTGTACCCACGTTACACACGGCTCCGCTGTACCCACGTTACACACACGCACGGCTCCGCTGTACCCACGTTACGCACGCACGGCTCCGCTGTACACACGTTACGCACGCACGGCTCCGCTGTACCCACGTTACGCACACACGGCTCAGCTGTACCCACGTTACACACACACATGGCTCCGCTGTACCCACGTTACGCACGCACGGCTCCGCTGTACACACGTTACGCACGCACGGCTCCGCTGTACCCACGTTACGCACGCACACGACTCCGCTGTACCCACGTTACACACACACACACACGGCTCCGCTGTACCCACGTTACGCACGCACGGCTCCACCGTACCCACGTTACGCACGCACGGCTCCGCCGTACCCACGTTACACACACGGCTCCGCTGTACACACGTTACGCACGCACGGCTCCGCTGTACCCACGTTACACACACGGCTCCGCTGTACACACGTTACGCACGCACGGCTCCGCTGTACCCACGTTACACACGGCTCCGCTGTACCCACGTTACACACACGCACGGCTCCGCTGTACCCACGTTACGCACGGCTCCGCTGTACACACGTTACGCACGCACGGCTCCGCTGTACCCACGTTACGCACGCACGGCTCCGCTGTACCCACGTTACACACGCACACGGCTCCGCTGTATCCACGTTACGCACACACATGGCTCCGCTGTACCCACGTTACGCACGCACGGCTCCGCTGTACACACGTTACGCACGCACGGCTCCGCTGTACACACGTTACGCACGCACACGGCTCCGCTGTACCCACGTTACACACACACACGGCTCCGCTGTACACACGTTACGCACGCACGGCTCCGCTGTACACACGTTACGCACACACGGCTCCGCTGTACCCACGTTACGCACGCACACGGCTCCGCTGTACCCACGTTACACACGCACACGGCTCCGCTGTATCCACGTTACGCACGCACACGGCTCCGCTGTACCCACGTTACGCACGCACGGCTCCGCTGTACACACGTTACGCACGCACGGCTCCGCTGTACCCACGTTACGCACGCACGGCTCCGCTGTACCCACGTTACGCACGCACACGGCTCCGCTGTACCCACGTTACACACACACACGGCTCCGCCGTACCCACGTTACGCACGCACGGCTCCGCCGTACCCACGTTACGCACGCACGGCTCCGCCGTACCCACGTTACACACACGGCTCCGCCGTACACACGTTACGCACGCACGGCTCCGCCGTACCCACGTTACGCACGCACGGCTCCGCTGTACCCACGTTACGCACGCACGGCTCCGCTGTACCCACGTTACACACACACACGGCTCCGCTGTACACACGTTACGCACGCACGGCTCCGCAGTACCCACGTTACGCACGCACGGCTCCGCCGTACCCACGTTACACACACGGCTCTGCTGTACCCACGTTACGCACACACGGCTCCGCTGTACCCACGTTACACACGCACACGGCTCCGCTGTATCCACGTTACACACACACATGGCTCCGCTGTACCCACGTTACGCACGCACGGCTCCGCTGTACACACGTTACGCACGCACGGCTCCGCTGTACACACGTTACGCACGCACGGCTCCGCTGTACACACGTTACGCACGCACGGCTCCGCTGTACACACGTTACGCACGCACAGCTCCGCTGTACCCACGTTACGCACGCACGGCTCCGCCGTACCCACGTTACGCACGCACGGCTCCGCCGTACCCACGTTACACACACACATGGCTCCGCTGTACCCACGTTACGCACGCACGGCTCCGCTGTACACACGTTACGCACGCACGGCTCCGCTGTACACACGTTACGCACGCACGGCTCCGCTGTACACACGTTACGCACGCACGGCTCCGCCGTACCCACGTTACACACACGGCTCCGCTGTACACACGTTACGCACGCACACGGCTCCGCCGTACCCACGTTACGCACGCACGGCTCCGCTGTACCCACGTTACACACACGGCTCCGCCGTACCCACGTTACGCACGCACGGCTCCGCTGTACCCACGTTACGCACGCACGGCTCCGCTGTACCCACGTTACGCACGCACGGCCCCACTTCGTCTCATACACAACTCCGCATGCGCACTGCACCACGTGACAACCACTTTCCCCAGAGATCACGGTAGAGGCTAAATCCAAGTCGGCTAAAGGACCTCTGCTGACGTCATGCCCATGTGACCACAAGGGGCGGGGCCTCTTCCTCCACATAGAGCAGCAGAGCAGACAGAGGAAGCTGCGGATGTCATGGTGGGAATTGGAGCATTTTGTGCGGTATTTGGAGTGGTTTGGGGTCATTCTCCATAGAGCACGTGTCATAGCGGGATTTGGAGTGTTTTGGGGTCACAGATCAGGTAGGTGGATGTTCATGCAAGAGCTGGGAGTCTGCCTGGGGAGAAGGGGGTGATGTTGCTTTCATGGGGCTGCATGTGCATGCTTGAGGGGGGGTCTGCCTGGGAGAAGGGGGTGATGTTGCTTTCACGGGGCTGCATGTGCATGCTTGAGGGGGGGTCTGCCTGGGAGAAGGGGGTGATGTTGCTTTCACGGGGCTGCATGTGCATGCTTGAGGGGGGGTCTGCCTGGGAGAAGGGGGTGATGTTGCTTGCATGGGGCTGCATGTGCATGCTTGAGCGGGGGTCTGCCTGGGAGAAGGGGGTGATGTTGCTTGCATGGGGCTGCATGTGCATGCTTGAGCGGGGGTCTGCCTGGGAGAAGGGGGTGATGTTGCTTTCACGGGGCTGCATGTGCATGCTTGAGGGGGGGTCTGCCTGGGAGAAGGGGGTGATGTTGCTTTCACGGGGCTGCATGTGCATGCTTGAGGGGGGGTCTGCCTGGGAGAAGGGGGTGATGTTGCTTTCACGGGGCTGCATGTGCATGCTTGAGGGGGGGTCTGCCTGGGAGAAGGGGGTGATGTTGCTTGCATGGGGCTGCATGTGCATGCTTGAGCGGGGGTCTGCCTGGGAGAAGGGGGTGATGTTGCTTGCATGGGGCTGCATGTGCATGCTTGAGCGGGGGTCTGCCTGGGAGAAGGGGGTGATGTTGCTTGCATGGGGCTGCATGTGCATGCTTGAGCGGGGGTCTGCCTGGGAGAAGGGGGTGATGTTGCTTGCATGGGGCTGCATGTGCATGCTTGAGCGGGGGTCTGCCTGGGAGAAGGGGGTGATGTTGCTTGCATGGGGCTGCATGTGCATGCTGGAGGGGGGGGTCTGCCTGGGAGAAGGGGGTAATGTTGCTTGCATGGGGCTGCATGTGCATGCTTGAGGGGGGTCTGCCTGGGGAGAAGGGGGTGATGTTGCTTTCACGGGGCTGCATGTGCATGCTTGAGGGGGGGTCTGCCTGGGAGAAGGGGGTGATGTTGCTTGCATGGGGCTGCATGTGCATGCTTGAGCGGGGGTCTGCCTGGGAGAAGTGGGTGATGTTGCTTTCATGGGGCTGCATGTGCATGCTTGAGGGGGGGTCTGCCTGGGAGAAGGGGGTGATGTTGCTTGCATGGGGCTGCATGTGCATGCTTGAGCGGGGGTCTGCCTGGGAGAAGGGGGTGATGTTGCTTGCATGGGGCTGCATGTGCATGCTGGAGGGGGGGGTCTGCCTGGGGAGAAGGGGGTGATGTTGCTTGCATGGGGCTGCATGTGCATGCTGGAGGGGGGGGTCTGCCTGGGAGAAGGGGGTAATGTTGCTTGCATGGGGCTGCATGTGCATGCTTGAGGGGGGGGTCTGCCTGGGGAGAAGGGGGTGATGTTGCTTGCATGGGGCTGCATGTGCATGCTGGAGGGGGGGTCTGCCTGGGGAGAAGGGGGTAATGTTGCTTGCATGGGGCTGCATGTGCTTGCTGGAGGGCGGGATGCCTGGGGAGAATGGGGTGATGATGTTTGCATGGGGATGCATGCTGGAGGGGGTCTGCCTGGGAGAAGGGGGTGATGTTGCTTGCATGGGGCTGCATGTGCATGCTGGTGGGGTGGTCTGGCTAGGGAGAAGGGGGTGATGTTGCTTGCATGGGGCTGCATGTGCATGCTGGAGGGGGTCTGCTTGGGGTGAAGGGTGATGTTGCTTGCATGGGGCTGCATGTGCATGCTGGGTGGTCTGCCTGGGGAGAAAGGGGTGATGTTGCGTGCATGCTGGAAGGCGGTCTGCTTGGGGAGAAGGGTGATGTTGCTTGCATGGGGCTGCATGCTGGGTGGTCTGCCTGGGGAGAAGGGGGTTTTGTTGCTTGCATGGGACTGCGTGTGTATGCTGGAGGGGGGGTCTGCCTGGGGAGAAGCGCGTGTTGTTGCTTGAATGGGGCTGCATGCTGGAGGCGTGTCTGCCTGGGGAGAAGGGGGTGATGTTGCTTGCATGGGGCTGCGTTTGCCTGTGGAGAAGGGGGTGATGTTGCTTGCATGGGGCTGCATGTGCATGCTGGGGGGGTCTGCCTGGGCACCAGGGGGTGATGTTGCTTGCATGCGGCTGCATGTGCATGCTGGGGGGGTCTGCATGGGGAAAAAGGGGTGCTGTTTCTTGCATGGGGCTGCATGTGCATGCTTGAGGGGGTGCCTGCCTGGGGAGAAGGGGGTGATGTTGCTTGCATGGGGCTTCATGTGCTTGCTTGAGGGGGGGGGGTGCCTGCCTGGGGAGAAGGGGGTGATGTTGCTTGTATGGGGTTGCATGTGCATGCTGGAGAGGGGGCCTGCCTGGGGAGAAGGGGGTGATGTTGCTTTCATGGGGTTGCATGTGCATGCTGGAGGGGGTCTGCCTGGGCACAAAGGGGTGATGTTGCTTGCATGGGGCTGCATGTGCATGCTGGGGGGGTCTGCTTGGGGATAAAAGGGTGATGTTGCTTTCATGGGGCTGCATGTGCATGCGTGAGGGGGTGCCTGCCTGGGGAGAAGGGGGTGATGGGGCTGCATGTGCTTGCTTGAGGGGGGGGTCTGCCTGGGGAGAAGGGGGTGATGTTGCTTGCATGGGGCTGCATGTGCATGCTGGAAGGGGGTCTGCCTGGGGAGAAGGGGGTGACGTTGCTTGCATGGGGCTGCTTGTGCATGCTGGAGGGGGTGTCTGGCTAGTGAGAAGGGAGTGATGATGTTTGCATGGCGCTGCATGTGCATGCTGGAGGGGGGTCTGCCATGGGAGAAGGGGGTGATGTTGCTTGCATGGGGCTGCGTGTGCATGCTGGACGGGGGGTCTGGCTAGGGGGAAGGGAGTGATGATGCTTGCATGGGGCTGCATGTGCATACTGGAGGGGGGTCTGGCTAGGGAGAAGGGAGTGATGATGCTTGCATGGCGCTGCATGTGCATGTTGGGGGGGTCTGCCTGGGGAGAAGGGAGTGATCAATCTTCCATGGGGCTTCATGTGCATGCTGGAGGGAGTCTGCCTGGGGAGAAGGGGGTGATGTTGCTTGCATGGGGCTGCATGTGCATGCTGGAGGGGGGTCTGCCTGGGGAGAAGGGAGTTATGAATCTTGCATGGGGCGTCATGTGCATGCTGGACGGGGGGGTCTGACTGGGAGAAGGGGGTGATGTTGCTTCTCCCCAGGCAGACCACCCAGCATGTGCTTTCTGGGTGGTCTGCCTGGGGAGAAGGAGTGATGGGGCTGCATGTGCATGCTGGAGGGGGGAATGCTTTGGGAGAACGGGGTGATGGTGCTTGCATGGGGCTGCATGCTGGAGGGGGGGATGCTTTGGGAGAAGGGGGTGATGTTGCTTGCATGGGGCTACATGTGCATGCGTGAGGGGGGGTCTGCCTGGGGAGAAGTGGGTGATGCTTGCATGGGGCTGCATATGCATGTTGGAGGGGGGGTCTGTCTGGGGAGAAGGGGGTGATGTTGCTTGTATGGGGCTGCATGTGCATGCTGGAGGGGGGGGTCTGCCTGGGGAGAAGTGGGTGATGCTTGCATGGGGCTGCATATGCATGTTGGAGGGGGGGTCTGTCTGGGGAGAAGGGGGTGATGTTGCTTGCATGGGGCTGCTTGTGCATGCTGGAGGGGGGTCTGGCTAGGGATAAGGGAGTGATGATGCTTGCATGGCGCTGCATGTGCATGCTGGAGGGGGGGGTCTGGCTAGGGAGAAGGGAGTGATGATGCTTGCATGGCGCTGCATGTGCATGCTGGAGGGGGGTCTGCCTGGCGAGAAGGGAGTGATGAATCTTGCATGGGGCTTCATGTGCATGCTGGAGGGGGTCTACCTGGAAGAAGGGGGTGATGTTGCTTGCATGCGGCTGCATGTGCTTTCTGGGTGGTCTGCCTGGGGAGAAGGAGTGATGTTGCTTGCATGGTGCTGCATGTGCATGCTGGAGGGCGGGCTGCCTGGGGAGAGCTGGGTGATGATGCTTGCATGGGGCTGCATGCTGGAGGGGGTCTGCCTGGGAGAAGGGGGTGATGTTGCTTGCATGGGGCTGCATGTGCATTCTGGAGGGGGTCTGCCTGGGAGAAGGGGGTGGTGTTGCTTGCATGGGGCTGCATGTGCATGCTGGGGGGGAGTCTGCCTGGGCAGAAGGGGGTGATGTTGCTTGCATGGGGCTGCATGTGCGTTATGGGGGGTGGTCTGCCTGGGGAGAAGGGAGTGATGATGCTTGAATGGGGCTGGATGCTGGAGCCGATCTGCCTGGGAGAAGGCGGTGATGTTGCTTGCATGGGGCTGCATGTGCATGCTGGAGGGCGGTCTGCCTGGGGAGAACGGGGTGATGATGCTTGCATGTGGCTGCATACTGCAGGGGGTCTGCCTTGGAGAAGGGGGTGATGCTTGCATGGGGCTGCATGTGCATGCTGGAGGGGAGTCTGCGTGGGGAGAATGGGGTGATGCTTGCATGGGGCTGCATGTGCATGCTGGAGGGGGGTCTGCCTGGGGAGAAGAGGGTGATGATGCTTGCATGGGGCTGCATGTGCATGCTGGAGGGGGGTGTGCCTGGGGAGAAGAGGGTGATGTTGCTTGCATGGGGCTGCATGTTCATACTGGAGGGGGGTCTGCCTGGGGAGAAGAGGGTGATGTTGCTTGCATGGGGCTGCATGTTCATACTGGAGGGGGGTCTGCCTGGGGAGAAGAGGGTGATGTTGCTTGCTTGGGGCTACGTGCGCATGCTGAAGGGGGGTCTGCCTGGGAAGAAGGGGGTGATGTTGCTTGCTTGGGGCTGCGTGCGCATGCTGAAGGGGGGGTCTGCCTGGGAAGAAGGGGATGATGCTTGCATGGGACTGCATGCTGGGAGTCTGACTGGGGAAGTGGGTGTAGGTTGCATGGGACTTCGTGCTCGGGGTCTGCCTAGGGAAGGAAGTACGCTGCCGCTCGCTCTGCCGCTGTAACCAAGGTTTTCCCCCGGCGCTGCACCTTTAAGGCTAGGGCCCCCCTGTTTTGGTCGCTGTGACGTGGTAGTGGGCTTCATACAGTCTGATCAGAATGTAAAGTAATAACCTCATGTTCAGGTTGTACATTTTAGCTGATTGGCATTAGATCACGGTGTGAATATTGGGAGGGGCGGCCGTGGCTTTTTGTACCTTAGGCAAGATTTTACTTACATAAATGTCTTTATTTTCTTCTAGGTGTTGTGGGTTTCCTCCATCTTCTCTCGCCGTGCCCTCCACAGTAACCTCTTTGGATGCCAATTCATCATTTGTCATCTCTCCACCAAGTGGAGTGCTGGTGCCTCCACCATCCATGTTCTGCCAAAATAGGTGTGACCCAGCGCCACTCTGATGTCCAATTGAGGAGTCTAAGATCTCTGAAATTATCCTCCCCTCTTCCGACGGCTTGCTAGGGTTGGTCCTGTGGGGGTCTACCACCTTTTCATTTCCTTTGTCCAATATTTAGTTCTCACCTTTACCATAGTTGCCTTACACTGTCTGTACTTTGATGCTTCTCTATGTCTTTTTTTGGGGCTTTGTTTTATGTTTTTTTTTTTGTTTTGTTTTATGGGTCATCCTAGGACGTGTTATCTATGGCATAGGGTCCACCTAGATCCCCTTCCCTTTACTCATTTTCATGTCCTATAGTGTATTCAATGAGAAATTAATTTTGTGTTAAGTAATGCAATACAATTTCTCCTACGCCTCATTGGGGGACACAGACAGTGGGTGTTATGCTGCTTGCCACTAGGAAGACACTAAGTAAACCAGAAAAAAATGTAACTCCTCCCCTGCAGTATACACCCTCTCGCTGGAGGAGATTTCTCCAGTTCTTGCTTAGTGTCTGTAGGAGGCACTTGGATCTGGCTTCAGACCCCACCGTTTTTTCCTTTTTGATTTTTCTGTAATTTTTTAATTAACGGAGTGAAGGGGGCGACTGTTCCTTTCTACGGCCCGCTCTCCCCTGAACCAGCAACAGGCAAGCACGCGGAGTATACCTCCCCGTACACTTTCCTGCGACAAACGGGGCTGATTCCTCTGGCGATGCTTCCTTTACGGTCCCGGTAATCCACAGATACGAGGGCACGAGGAGGGCTCTGGAGCGCGACAGACGAAGCATGGAGTGCAATGGAAAAGACTGGAACAGCGCTTCCGAATGCCCTAAATCAACCCCATAGCTCTCCATCCCCCTGCCCATAGGGAGGATCGATTGAGCATACCCCTTTAAGAACGCCTCCAGCTCTGCTACATCAGCCCAGGAGGATGAGAAGACCTGCATGGATGGCCCCGGACAGCGTGGCCGGCCTGAGCACTGGAGTAGAGGTATGGGGTCGGGTCCTGTTTCATGGGACAGGTGCTGACTTTGTCTCAGCGGAGGTGCACAGGCGCCCCCCCAAACCCGGCGCTTACCGTGGGTAGGCCAAAAATGTAGTACCCGGCTTTTCCGGCCTACTAGACCGCAATTTGAATAACGCCGCACACGCTTGCGCCGCTGTCCCCCCTCCTTGGCGCCTCTCGATCCCTTACGAGACGCGCAATCCTAGTCTCGGGGGCCATGTCATTTACTTCAGCCTTCTCTGGACTCGGAATGTGTGGCGCGCACTCTGCTGGTTATCGGGTGACACCACAGGGCCACCGCTATTCCTCCCGGGGACACCGCATAGGAACAAAGCTTAACCCCTTCTCGGCACATTCCCTGCAACTGCAGACCAGACTCTGCTTTTAACCCTTTCAGGAGCGCTATGTCTCAATCTAAGGAGGCTAAACGGGCTGCTAAGAAGAACGCCGCGTTTTTTACCTTGTGTACCACTTGCAAGACTGCCTTGCCCAGTGCCCAGACTAATCCCTTATGCACGGGCTGTGACCCGGCTTGCGCTCAAACGTCCCTCGCCGCCACCGCTGCTGACGGATTTCCTGCGTTTAATCCCCTGAGTGGGCTACGTCCCTGTCACGGTCGGTGGAGTCACTGACCCAGGCTATAGACTCACTTAGGGAGACCTCTTTAAGGCAGAAAGCGTCTTTACCTCCCGAGGAGGGCTCTGGCGACGGCCGGGAACTGTCCACCAGCAGGGGCCGTACTCGTTCAAGGGATGGTCAGGTCTCTAGAAAGCGGACCCATGACGCGTCCTCTAGTCACGCTTCAGCATCGGCGAGTTCTGTCTCTCGCTCTCCCTCTCCTAATGTTCGCGGCGAGCACGACTCTGAATTCGAATCTGAAACGTCAGCCCCTCAGAATCCCCCAAATGACCAAGAGTCGCTTGATTCTCTTATAGAATCAGTCAACAGGATTCTGGAGTTGGATAAGGAAAATATTCCCGCTCCAGCACACGCTATCTCATTTAAGAGAACCAAACGTGTATACAGGTTATTTACCAGCCATCCGGAGTTTAAGGACATTGTCCAGAAACATAGGGATCGGCCACATAAGCGGTTCACAGGGCAAAAGTCTACTGAGGCAAAATACCCTTTTGTTCCAGACCTAATGAAGGATTGGTTACAGTCCCCTTTGGTGGACCCTCCTGTATCGCGTCTTGCTTTTAAAACGCTCCTATCCGTTTGTGAGGGCTCCTCAGAAACCCCTCCGATCGTCAAATTGACTACCTTGCCCGCTCAGTTTTTGAACCTTCAGGAGTGGCGCTTTTTTCATCTTTCGCGGCGACTTGGGTCACTAAGGCAATTAGCCGCTTGGGCATAAGTCTTAATTACAGCCTTCCAGGGCACCAGTCTTCCTGGTGTCGCCAGGCAGATAATTCACGCAGCGGACTTTGTAGTGCACGCTTCTTTAGATGCCGCCAATTGCGCTGCTCAAACTGCCGCTAATGCGATCTTCATTAGAAGAGCCCTATGGCTCAGCGACTGGCGGGCAGATGCCACATCTAAAAGATCGTTTACTTCTCTGCCCTATCAAACTGGTCGTCTTTTTGGAGAGAAACTGGACCAGCTCATTTCTGATACTACCGGGGGAAAAAGTAAATTCCTTCCTCAACAAAAGGCTGTTCGGCCATTTCGGAACCAACAGCCGACGCGCTTTCGATCTCTTCGCAACAACTCCAGTTGGTCCTCTTCTACAGTCTCTTCCGGTTCAGGTCGGTCCCCGCGAGGAGACAGAGGATCCCAGACCTAACCGCTCTTGGAAGCCCAGGCCTAGGGCATCTGGATCTAGAGGAGCCAGATCTCGTAGATCTTCTACGCAATGACTTGCAGTATCCGGCGGACACCGACAAAATAGGCGGTCGTCTACTTTCCTTCAGTCACACCTGGCTCGCGGTCGTCAACAACAAGTGGGTTAGGGAGCTGGTGGCCTCCGGATACGAGATGTCTTTTTCTTGGGGGGGGGGGGGGGGGGGAGAAGAAAATTCTAAGAGCATTCCTTCGGGCTGTTCGGGCTCTGCAAAGGAACGGAATCATCATTCCGGTCCCTCAGCACGAAAGGTTCAGGGGTTTTTATTCAAACCTTTTTGTGGTTTCAAAGAAGGACGGGACGATGCGGCCCATTCTGGATCTCAAACTGTTAAGTCAGTTTGTCAAGGTACGGAGATTCCGAATGGAATCTCTCTGATCAGTTGTCGCTTCCATGGAATAAGGAGAGTTCCTAGCATCCATCGACATCAAGGACGCTTACCTTCACATTCCGATCTGCCCTTCCCACCAACATTTCCTGCATTTTGCAATTCATAAGGAACACTTCCAGTTCGTTGCCTTGCCCTTCGGACTCGCCACCACCTCCAGGGTCATTACCAAGGTCATGGCGACTGTCATGGCCATTCTCCACACTCGGGGAGTGGTGGTGTTACCATACCTGGACAACCTGCTCATCAAGGGTCTGTCCCTTCCAGCCTGCAAGGAATCCGTGGATATAACAGTAAATACACTTTCTCGCCTGGGATGGCAGATAAAAAAGTCTTTCCCAAAACCGGCTCAACAGATTTCCTTTTTAGGAATGATCTTGAACACTTCCCGCGGGTTGGTCATTCTCCCTCCAGAAAAGACCCTAGCCTTACAACAGGCAGCGCAGACTTTTTCCCGACCGACTTCTCATACCATTCGTTTCAGCATGAGAGTTCTCAGAAAGCTGGTGGCAGCGATTGAAGCAGTCCCAATCGCACAGTTCCATCTCCGTCCCTTACAATATGCGTTGCTGTTAGCTTGGGACAAGAACCCGTTCTCCCTGGACCGTCGGTTCCTTCTTTCTGTCCCTGCGGGTCACATAAGCGCTCAAGTGGTGGACACTGAAGTCCTCCCTAAATCAAGGGAGGTCTTTTTTTCCCAGTAAGATGGTTAGTAGTAACCACCGACGTAAGTCTTCTAGGCTGGGGTGTGGTCTTTCGTCACCACACGGCACAGGGTTGTTGGTCAACTCGAGAGTCACGTCTCCCCATCAACATTTTGGAGATACGAGCGATCAGGTTAGCTCTATGGAGTTTCCACCATCTCCTCGCAGGTCAACCCATCAGGATCCAATCCGACAACGCCAAGACTGTAGCGTATATCAACCGCCAGGGAGGTACTCTGAGCAGGATGGCCATGCACGAAGTGAGTCACATCCTCCATTGGGCCGAGACCAACCATTCGCCCATCTCAGCAATCCACATCCTGGGCGTAAAGAATTGGGCGGCAGATTTTCTCAGTCACCAAGGCCTTGCCGCAGGAGAGTGGTCTCTTCATCCGGAAGTCTTTCAGCAGATTTGTCATCGTTGGGGGACTCCGGATGTGGATATCATGGCCTCAAGACTAAACAACAAGGTTCCTCAATTCATTGCCCGATCGCGTGATCCATGCGCCATCGGTGCGGATGCCCTAGTTCTGCCGTGGCACCGGTTCCCGTACATCTTTCCCCCTCTTCCCTTGCTTCCGAGGGTCATCAGAATGGAAAGAGTACCAGTGATCCTAGTCGCGCCAGATTGGCCGAGCATTGTACGCAGAACTAATACAACTAGTCGCCGACGTACCCTGGCGACTTCCAGATCGCATGGATCTACTCTCACAGGGCCTGATTTACCACCAGGAGTACGGGGACCTGTCTTTGACGGCGTGGCCGTTGAATCTTAGATTTTAGCACAGGCTGGGTTATAATAAAAATATATTTTTTATTTCTATAGCGCCGACATATTCCACAGCACTTTACATTTCAGAGGGGATTTGTAGAGACAGTAGACATTACAGCATAACAATAATCACATAGATTATAACAAATACCAAGAGGAATGAGGGCCCTGCTCGCAAGCTTACAGTCTATGAGGAAAGAGGTAGACATGAAAGGTGGGTGGTAACAGTTGCCCTGATTGTATGGACCAGCCATAATGTTAAGCGTGTGACAGTACAGACACAGAGGGCTAATGGATGCATAAAGCATGTGGGATCATGATGCGGGGAACCTGGTTATGGTGAAACTTTTGGGTTCTCTCATGATGTGATTTCCACCATGATTAGTGCTAGGAAGCCTGTGTCCATGCGCATCTATCACTGCACCTGGAAAACCTTCTTTTCGTGGTGCAAGGATCATGGTCGATCCCCCTCTGGTGTTTTCCATTCCGGCCATATTGGAATTCCTTCAATCCGTATTAAAGTCTAATAAGTCATGTCAGACTAACTTAATTTCCTTCTATGATGGAATCACTGATTGGGTGGATCAAGGAAATGCTGTAGATATAGTATATCTTGACTTCAGCAAAGCATTTGACGAAGTATCTCATACAATCCTTATTGAAAAAATGACCAAGTATGGAATGGACAAGGCAACTGTTAGGTGGATTCATAACTGGCTTAGCGATCGGATCCAAAGAGTGGTCGTAAATGGCTGCACATCCAGTTGGAAGAATGTCTCAAGTGGGGTAGCACAGGGCTCTGTCCTGGGCCCTGTATTGTTCAACATCTTTACCCTCAATTCCTTCATCTAAATCGTTGATAAACTGATTAAATTTGCTGATGACACAAAGCTAGGAGGGATAGCTAATACTAGAGAAGAGAGAGAGAGAGGATTCAAAAAGATATAAATAAACTGGAGAAGGGGGCAGCAAATAACAGAATGGATTTTAACAGGGAAAAATGCAAAGGACTACATCTGGGCAATAAAAATGAAAAAAGCATATACAGAATGGAAGGAATAGGGCTAAGCAACAACACATGTGAAAAAGATTTGGGTATACTAATAGATCACAGACTGAATATGAGTCAACAGTGTGATGCAGCAGCAAAAAAGGCAAATGCAATTCTAGGATGTATTAACAAGCATACAGTCTAGATCACATGAAGTCATTATTTCCCTCTACTCCTCTTTGGTCAGACCTCATTTGGAATATTGTGTCCAGTTTTGGGCACCACATTTTAAAAAAGACATCAACAAACTGGAGCAAGTTCAGAAAAGAGCGACCAGAATGGTGACCGGTCTGCAAACCCTGTCTTATGAGGAAAGGTTGCAGGATTTGGGAATGTTTAGTTTGCAAAAGAGAAGACTGAGAGGAGACTTAATAGCTGTCTACAAATATCTAAAGGGCTGTCACATTGTAGAAGGATCAACTTTATTCTCATTTGCACAAGGAAAGACTAGAAGCAATGGGATGAAACTGAATGGGAGGAGACACAGATTAGATATTAGAAAAAACTTTTTGACAGAGTGATCAATGAGTGGAACAAGCTGCCACGAGAAGTGGTGAGTTCTCCTTTAATGGAAGTCTTCAAACAGAGGCTGGACAGACATCTGACTGGGATGATTTAGCGAATCCTGCTTTGAGCAGGGGTTGGACCAGATGGCCCAGGAGGTCCCTTCCAACTCTACGATTCTATGAAAGTGAGGCCTCACACTTAGCTCGCTCAAAGGCCAAATTTCGGCCTTGTTAGTGCTATTCCAACGCAAAATTGCCACCAAACTTCAGGTCAAGACGTTCATTCAGGGAATTTCCCATGTGGGGCCTCCTTATAGAAGGCCATTGTAATCATGGGACCTTAACCTGGTTCTTACAGGAGGCTCCTTTCAAACCGCTGCAGGACGTGCCACTTACCGTTCTCTCTTGGAAGGTGGTTTTTCTAGTGGCAATTACATCAATTAGACGAGTTTCGGCATTGGCGGCCCTGTCCTGCCGTCCTCCGTTCCTGAATTTTCATCAGGACAAGGCAGTTCTCAGGAAGTCCCCGTCCTTCCTGCCCAAAGTCGTCTCCTCTTTCCATATCAATGAGGAAATTGTTTTGCCTTCCTTTTGTCCGGCACCAGTCCATCGCATTGAGAAGGCCCTCCACACCCCGGATGTGGATAGGGCTCTGAGACGGTACATCTCGCGGACAGCTCCATTCCGCAAGTCAGATGCCCTGTTCATACTTCCAGAGGGGTATAGCAAGGGTCTAGCCGCTTCAAAAGCAATCCTAGCCAGGTGTATTTGCTTGGCAATTCAGGAATCCTACCGTCAGGAACGTGCCTGTCCCAGCAGGGATTAAGGTACACTCTACCCACTCAGTGGGCGCCTCTTGGGCCATTCGGCACCAGGCCTCGGCAGAACAGGTCTGCAAGGCTGCGACTTGGTCCAGTCTGCATACTTTTACAAAAGATTACCAAATTCATTCTCAGGCCTCTGCAGATGCAGCTCTCGGCAGATGCATCCTGCAATCGGCAGTACCACATTGTTGACTCAGTGGTACATGGGGTATTAGCAGATGTATGCTCCCCGCCCAGGGACTGCTTTAGGACGTCCTGCTGTCTGTGTCCCCAATGAGGCATAGGAGAAATAGGGATTTTTGTGTACTCGCCGTAAAATCCATTTCTCTGAGCCAATCATTTGGGACACAGCACCCACCCTGTTTAGCCTATTGGCTCACTGTAGCATCCTTAGGTTTTGACATAGTTATGGTTATTGTTCACTGTTTATGCTCCTACTGCTTTTTTCACTGAACTGGAGAAATCTCATCCAGCGAGAGGGTGTATACTGCAGGGGAGGAGCTAACTTTTTTTCTGGTTTACTTAGTGTCCTCCTAGTGGCAAGCAGCATAACACCCACTGTCTGTGTCCCCCAATGATTGGCTTGGAGAAAAGGATTTTTCGGTGAATACACAAAAATCCCTATTTTTTGCAGCTGAAGCGCTGGGGACTTTGGTACAAAATGTTTTTGTTTTTTTTCATTAATCTTTAATGTGCCTTAATTCATTGTTTTGATTTCTAAAACTCATCATTCATTTGTATGTATACATATATTTATATATTTTAGTTCTATTTGACTTGTAATAAAATAGTTTGACAGATATGAGTTGAATTTTCATTTCTAGAATGATAAAGCTCGGTGTGACATTAGTGGATTTCCGTATTTTTCGCTTTGTAAGACGCACTTTTTTCCTCCAAAGTTGTGAAAATTCAGGTGCGTCTTATAAAGCGTACATGCCTTACTGATACTGTGGGTGTAGGCCGAGGGATGGGGGGGGGGTGCGGGTGCCCGGCGGTTGCTGGCCGCTGCTGCGGGTGTCTCCAGTGCCTAGCGGTGCTGCGTGGGTGAACAAATTATCGGAGTCCACTGCACACGCACAGGGAAACGTGGAAGTATTGGGGCTCTGGCATGTCGTAAAATGTCGGCAGAGCCCCGGGCAGGGCCGGGCACCCACGCAGCACCGCTGGGCACCGGAGAGACCAGCAGCAGCGGCCAGCAACCGCCAAAGGCCCCCACACCAGCGCGCTGCACATCAGAGCACCCCCTCATCCCTACCTGCGACCTGCAGAATCACCCCACTCTTGCCTCCTCCAGCAGCGACCCTGGGACACCGCTTCACCGCAGCCACGACCCCCGGCTAAGCAATAAGATGCATGGATTATAAAAAGCACCACCGTTTAATTAAAAAAATGTTTTTCTTATTTTTCTCCGAAAAATACAGTAACTGCATTTGGATCTGTATCGGGCTGTGTCCACACATTGTGGTTTATTGGGGGAACTATCTGCAGGGAAGTCCTCACCAGTAGACCAGACCCGCACTTCCATGGAGCCCATACAGCCGGACCAGTTGTATGTTTTTTTTTTTTTTTTTTTTTTTTTAGTCCATAATTGTTTTATCTTAAAAATACATAAGCTGCTTCTCGCTGAGGGTCTGACTGCTGCTGTCACCACTGATGGGACAGGCTATGGCAGATTTTCCAGAGGAAAAAATATCTTTGTAATGTTAGGCAATATTCACATTTTATTTTTTGGATACTAATGGTTTACAAAATTCTGACGACCTGTGACAGAGCTGGAATGAATGTGTCGCATGGATTTATGTCTTGCTACATCAATGAAGGAATGTGCTCCTCAGACCTCCTGGAGACTTCATAGCCCTGGATCAGACCTAAAATTACAGGACAATAAGGGTATGTGCACACGTTGCAGATTGCTGGGCGGAATTTTCCGCATCTTTTGGCAGAATCTGCAGGGCAAAATCCTCACGTTTTTATGCCGATTTAGTGTGGATTTGGCCTACGTTTTTTCACTTGCGGATTCCTATAATGGAATGGATGTAAAAACGCTGCGGAATCCGCACAAAGAATTGACATGCTGCGGAAAAAAACCCGCTGCGGTTCCGCGCAGATTTTTCTGCAGCATGCGCACAGCGGTTTTTTTTTTCTCCATAGAATAACATTGTACTGTAAATCACTTGTGGATCTGCAGGAAATCTGCAGCGTGTGCACAGACCCTAAAACCTCACTCCTTATCTATGAACTGCCCCAATATTTATGGCCACCACTATCACTCTCCCATATTGATAGTTAATAATAATAATTTTTATTTCTATAGCGCCGACATATTCCGCAGCACTTTACATTTCAGAGGGGACTTGTACAGACGATAGACATTACAGCATAACAATAATCACATAGATTATAACAAATACCAAGAGGAATGAGGGCCCTGCTCGCAAACATAGTCTATGAGGGAAAAAGGGGTGACACGAAAGGTGGGAGGTAACAATTGCCCTGATTGTTTGGACCAGTCATAATGTTAAGTGTGTAACAGTACGGACACAGAGGTCTAATAGATGAATAAAGCATGTGGGAACATGATGGGGGGAACCTGGTTATGGTAAAACTTTTGACTGTGCCACACAGGGATAGTTAGGTTAATGTGTTGAGGCGGTAGGCCAGTCTGAATAAATGAGTTTTCAGGGCACGCTTAAAATTGCAGGGATTGGGGACTACTTGTATTGACCTGGGAAGTGCATTCCAAAGAACTGGCAGAGCACGTGTATAGTCTTGGAGACAGGAGTGGGAGGTTCTGATTATCAAGGATGCTAACCTCAAGTCATCAGCAGAACGGAGGGCACGGGTAGGGTGGTAGAGTGAAGCAAGGGAGGAGATGTAAGGTGGTGCTGAGCCATGGAGCGCTTTGTGGGTGAGGGTAATAAGTTTGTACTGGATTCTGGAGTGGATGGGTAGCCAGTGTAAGGACTGGCACAAGGTAGAGGCATCGGTGTAACGATTGGCGAGGAATATGATCCTGGCTGCAGCATTCAAGACAAATTGGAGGGGGGAAAGTTTGGTAAGAGGGAGACCGATTAGAAGAGACTTACAATAGTCCAGACGAGAATGAATAAGAGAAACAGTAAGAGTTTTTGCAGAGTCAAAGGTAAGAAAAGGTCAAATTCTAGAAATGTTTTTGAGATGCAGATAACAAGAGCGAGCCAGTGATTGGATGTGGGGGGTGAATGAAAGCTCGGAGTCAAGTATGACCCCAAGACAGCGGGCATGTTGCTAGGGAGTAATAGTGGAACTACACACGGAAATGACAGTGTCGGGTATAGGTGTATTAGTAGACGGAGGAAACACAAGGAGTTCAGTGTTTCACAGGTTACGTTTCGGATATAGTGAGGACATGATGTTAGACACAGCATTTAGACAATCACGGGTGTTTTCTAAAAAGGCTGGCTTGATGTCAGGAGAAGAAGCGTATAATTGGGTGTCATCAGCATAGAGATGGTACTGGAACCCAAATCTACTGATTGTTTTACCAATAGGGGCAGTGTACAAAGAGAAGAGGAGGGGGCCTAGAACCGATCCTTGAGGAACCCCAACAGTAAGGGGAAGATGAGAGGAGGAGAAGCCAGCCAAAGATACAGTAAAGGAGCGGTCAGAGAGATAGGAGGAGAACCAGGAGAGAACGGTGTCCTTGAGGCCAATGGAACGGAGCATAGTGAGGAGGAGCTGATGATCCACTGTGTCGAATGCTGCAGAGAGATCCAAGAGAATTAGCATGGAGTAGTGACCGTTAGATTTAGTTCTTAGTAGATCATTAGAGACATTAGTGAGGGCAGTTTCAGTAGAGTGTAGAGAGCGGAAACCGGATTGGAGAGGGTCGAGAAGAGAATTATCAGAGAGATAGCGGATCAGACGGGAGTGGACCAGGCGTTCCAGGAGTTTAGAGATGAAGGGAAGATTAGAAACAGGTGTATACTTAGCGGTACAGTTTTAGTCGAGGGATGGTTTTTTAAGTAGTGGATGTATGATGGCATGCTTAAATAAGGAGGGAAAGATGCAAGGAGCCTGCTTACTTCTTCTGTGACTGGTTCAAACTCAGAGTGAGCTAGATGCAGTGGGGGAGGGAGGACGGTGCATGGTATGAGATGATTGGGAGATAATTTCCTGTCGGATATGATCAATTTTTTTTCTTTGAAGTAATGGGCCAGATCGTCAGCTCAAAGCTCTGTGGTTGGGGCCTGCACTCTTGGGTTGAGCAGGGAATGAAAAGTGTCAAAGAGACGTTTTGGGTTATTGGACAGTGAGGTGATGAGGGTGTTGAAATAGGTTTGTTTGGAGAGGTGAAGGGTAGTGTTGTATGTTCTAAGCATGAACTTATAATGGATGAAATCTTCGTATAGATTGGATTTTCTCCATAGACGTTCAGCACACCTGGAGCACCGCTGCTGGAAACGTGGTTGCAGGGTGTGCCAGGGTTGTCGCCGTCTGTGTTGTGGTGTTCTATTTATAGGGGGTGCAAAATCATCCAGGGCACTTTGAAGTGTTTCATTGTAATGCTTCAGTGCAGAATCAGGACATGAGAGGGAGGAGATAGGGGCCAATGAAGACCGCAAGTTCATTGTAAGTTTCTGGGTGTTAATGGCCTGTATGTTTCTATAAGTATGGACAGTGGGGGTGACCTGAGCGGCCTGGCAGTTCTTGATGGAGAATGAAAGAAAGTTGTGATCAGAGAGCGGGAGAGGGGAGTTTGTGAAATCATCCACTGCACAAAGCCGAGAGAAGACCAAGTCGAGGGAGTTTCCGTCTTCATGCGTTGGAGAATTAGTAAGCTGTGACAGGCCAAACGAGGAGGTTAGAGATAAAAGGTGAGTAGCAGATGGAGAGAGGGGAAGAGCAATGGGCATGTTGAAATCTCCCAGGATGAGGGTAGGGATGTCACAGGAGAGAAAATGTGGAAGCCAAGTGGCAAAATGATCCAGGAACTGATGGGAGGGGCCGGGAGGATGATACACTTCCGCCACTCGCATGGAGAAGGGGGTGTAGAGTCTGACAGCATGGACCTCAAAAGAAGGGAAGACTAGTGAGGATACTTGAGGGATAACCTGAAAGGTACATTTTGGTGATAGAAGCAGACCAACGCCTCCACCTGCTCTTTTGTCTGATCTTGGGGTATGAGAGAAGTGTAATCCCCATATGAAAGAGCAGCAGCAGCGGTAGTGTCTGACTGCTGGATCCAGGTTTCAGTAAGAGCCAGGAGGTTAAGAGAATTAGAAAGGAAGAAGTCATGGATGAAGGAGAGTTTATTACACACTGAGCGAGAATTCCAAAGGGCACAATTAAGAGAGACAGAAGGAATGCAGGGAATATTAATAAGATTAGAGGGGTTTCTGAGTGTAGCAGTTGGGGGGTTTGACTTTCTATAACAGGGGGGACCAGGGTTGGGAGCAATGTGTGCTGCGACTAGGAGAAGGAGGATAGAAAGAGTGAGCAGATGGTTGAGTGTTATGAATGGGTCACCGTGAAGGAAAAACCTAAACAAGCTAAGTCCCAGAAAAACCAGAGAGGTTGGTAACTATGCAGATTGCAGATCCCTGATCCTAACCACACAACTATCAGCAGCCGTGGAGCGTACCTACGATGAACCTAGACGCCTTGTCACGGCCGGAGGACTAAATAAGCCTAAAGCAAGGAAAGGGGAAAACTAACTGCCCCAGAGCAGACCCCAAAGGAATAGACAGCCCCCACACATGTATTGACGGTGAAACAAGATGAAAACACAAACAGGCAGGAAAATAGGATGAGCAAACGATGGGTCCCAAACTAACCAGAAAGGAAAGGAAAGACACTGTCTGCAATCTGCCAAAAACCTTACAAAAATAATGTCCAACACTTCTGATAACAAAATTAACCCTGAAGTCACTAGACTTCTCCCACTATATCAGCACTCTGAAATATTCTGAGGCAGCGCAAAAAGAGGCCAATCTAATAAGGGAAAAAAAGCAAATTGGCCAATACAGATAAGTAAGAGTGGAAATTCGGCACAGCCCCAGCCGGGGCTGGCTGACTACACAAAGAACTGAATAGACCAACAAAATCAAGTGTGAACATTAGCAGAAAAACTTAGCTTGAGCTGACTGGAACAGAGCTGAGAACCAAGACTTGACAAGCCAGAAGGAATCACCAGCACCAGACTAGGGCGTCGGCTGTCTTAAATCCAGTCTGAGATTCCTGAGGTCCAATCGTCATCCTCCTTATCAGGTGGCAAATCTCTACTGATTAAATCAGCCTCACTACCTCCTGTTACCACAAGAGGGAGCCAGGAAGGAGAACTCACAACTGGTAGACCAGAAAATGAACTCACAACAGTACCCCCCCCTTGAGGAGGGGTCACCGAACCCTCATCCACGCCACCAGGCCGATCAGGATGGGCCCGGTGAAAAGCACGAACCAATCTATTGGCATGAATATCAGAGGCAGAGACCCAAGAATTATCCTCCTGGCCATAACCCTTCCATTTGACCAAATACTGGAGTCTCCGTCTAACCAAACGAGAATCCAATATTTTCTCTACCTCATATTCCATATTGCCTTCAACCAACACAGGGTCAGGAGGTGCTGCCATAGGAACCACTGGCTCAACAAACCTCTTCAACAGAGATTTATGAAATACGTTATGGATCTTGAACGTAACTGGAAGAGCCAATCGAAAAGAAACAGGATTTAGAATCTCCAAAATCTTATAAGGTCCAATAAATCTTGGCTTAAATTTTGGAGATGCAACCTTCATAGGAATATTCTTAGACGACAATCAAACCATATCACCCACTTTAAACCGGGGACCAATGGTCCTATGCCGGTTGGAAAATCACTGGACCTTTTCCTGAGAGAGTGACAAGTTATCCACCACTAGGTCCCATATCTGCTGCATTCTCTCAACCACAGTGTCCACACCTGGGCAGGATGAAGATTCCACTTGCCCTGAAGAGAATCGAGGATGAAACCCAAAATTACAGAAAAAGGGTGACATCAAAGTGGCATTTCGATCCCTTAACAAACAGGGAATTCTCCCTCAAAATCCGGAACACAGTCCGGACGTGTTCCACATGAGAATCCCAATCACTAGAAAAGATCAAAATATCATCCAGATAGATGATCAAAAACTTATCCACAAAGTCACGGAAATTATTCATAAAGGACTGGAAGACAGAAAGGGCATTAGTGAGCCCAAAAGGCATCACCAGGTACTCAAAATGTCCCTCCGGAGTATTAAACGCCGTCTTCCATTCATCCCCGTGCTTGATGCGAATAAGATTATACGCCCCCCTGAGGTCAAGATTAGGAAACCAGCAGGCACTCTTAACTCTGGAGAATAAATCAGACATCAGAGGTAACGGTTACTGATATTTAACCTCCATCTTGTTAAGGGAACGATAATCAATACACGGTCTTAATGAACCATCTTTCTTGGCCACAAAAAAAAAAGCACCTAAAGGTGACGAGGATGGTCTAATATGACCCTTCTCCAACGATTCCTTAATATAGGATCGCATAGCATCATGTTCGGGTACTGATAAGTTGAAAAGCCGACCCTTGGGAAATTTACACCCAGGCATCAACTCAATTGCACAGTCATAACTCCTATGAGGAGGCAAAGACGCAGACTTACTCTCACTACATACATCAGAAAAATCGTCCAGATAATCAGGAATATCATGAGACTGAGGAGAGGTGGAGGAAACAGGAGCGTCCCTAAGAACACACACTGACAACCCCAACTCACCACAGACCCAGATTTCCAATTCAAAACTGGATTATGAGTTTGCAACCAGGGAAAACCCAGAACAATAGTATCATGCAAATTATGCAGCACCAAAAATTTACAATTTTCTTGGTGGTCTCGGGCAACTCGCATTATCACCTGGGTCCAAAACTGAGGTTTATTCTCCGCCAAAGGAGTAGCATCAATACCCCTCAAAGGAATAGGCGTCCGCAGGTGCGTCATAGAAAAACCACAACGTTTAGCAAAGTCCAAATCCATCAGATTCAAAGCTGCTCCTGAATCCACAAAAGCCTTAGTGGAAAACGTGGATAAGGAGCAGATCAGAGTAATTGCCAAAAGGAACTTAGGCTGTACCCTGCCCACAGCAAATGTGTGCGCAAAACGTTTCTCGTTTAGGGCAGACAGAAATAATATGAGAGGCGCCTCCACAGAAAAAACACAGCTTATTACGCCTTCTAAACTCCTTGATGTTGCGCCCTAGACGAAACCCCATCACATTGCATAGGTGCAGACGTTTGTTCAAAAGGTGGCAGCGCCTCCAGTGCAGTTTTACGTTCACGTAAACGCTGACCAACTTGAATGGCTAATGACATAGAATCATCCAGACCAGAGGGAACAGGAAATCCCACCATAACATCTTTTACGTCTCTGATAAACCCTTCTGAAAGAGAGCAGCCAATGCACTATCATTCCATGTAGTAAGGACCGCCCACTTAAGAAATTTTTGACAGTACAACTCTGCAGAATCCTGACCCTGGTTTAATGCCAACAGAGTTCTCTCAGCTTGATCAACAGCATTAGGTTCATCATACAACAACCCCAAGGCTTGAAAAAATGCATCCACATTAGTCAGAATAGGATTTTCAGGTGTCAGAGAGAAAGACCAATCCTGGGGATCGCCGCGCAGCAAGGAGATGACAATTTTAACCTGTTGCGCAGAGCTCCCCGATGAGTTAGGCTTCAAGGCAAGAAATAATTTGCAATTATTCTTAAAATTCAGAAATTTAGACCGATCCCCAGAAAACACATCAGGAGTAGGGATCTTAGGTTCAGCAGCATGTGACTGAGGTAGGTGGAAATTCCCTGCACTTCAGCAGCAAGTTGCTCCACACAATCAGACAATTGCTTAATCTCCATTAGGGAAAAAAAAATCCTCCTACGGCCCCAGAGAAAAAGAGGAAAAAATACAAAAAAAGAAAAAAATTCTGACACTTTTTTTTCCATTTTTTAACAACTTTTCCTGCTTTTGAGTACCCTAGAATCTGCGGTATGGCTGGTGATTCTGTTATGAATGGGTCACCGTGGAGGAAAAACCTAAACAAGCTAAGCCCCAGAGAAACCAGAGAGGTTGGTAACTATGCAGATTGCAGATCCCTGATCCTAACCACACAGCTAGCAGCAGCCTTGGAGCATACATACGATTAACCTAGACGCCTTGTCACGGCCGGAGGACTAAATAAGCCTAAAGCAAGGAAAGGGGAAAACTAACTGCCCCAGAGCAGACCCCAAAGGAATAGACAGCCCGCACACATGTATTGACGGTGAAACAAGATGAAAACACAAACACAGGCAGGAAAATAGGCTGAGCAAAAGATGGGGCCCAAACTAACCAGAAAGGACAGGAAAGGAAAGACACTGCAATCTGCCCAAAACCCTACAAAAATAATGTCCAACACTTCTGATAACAAAATTAACCCTGAAGTCACTAGACTTCTCCCACTATATCAGCACTCTGAAATATTCTGAGGCAGCGCAAAAAGAGGCCAATCTAATAAGGGACAAAAAGCAAATTGGCCAATACAGATAAGTAAGAGTGAAAATTCAGCACAGCCCCAGCCGGGACTGGCTGACCACACAAAAAAACTGAATAGAC